>NW_010165715.1:0-20911 GCF_000695765.1 Mesitornis unicolor | reverse complement strand
TTTGGAAGCTTTATAATTACAGGAAGACATTCCTTCAAGAAGTGTAATATAAATATATAAAAGAAGAATAACCAATTAGAAAAGGGATACAAATCTAATAGCTACATAATTAAGGTAGTAACAGTCAGATAACTAGATAAAGCCAAGATAAAGCTAAGAAATCAACCTGTGGGCTCACTTAATGTTTTGATCAATTATTGAGATAACGTACATACTAATTATCTTAGACCACTTTTAAAATTATTTTTATATATATTTTTTTTTATTTAACACAATAATAGACACGATGACAATCAGTAACTCCAGTGGCTCTGGAAGAGTGGTGGACAGATCTATAGTCTGGTTCTCACACATATCAACCTTTCTCCACCAACCTCTTTCTAAGAGACTAAATATTTAGTAGGATTTATAAAGGGCAAAACTGGCTACAAAATTTTCACAGCTTGCCAAAACTGTCCAAAATATTTCCAGTGAGATTTTGAATACTGGATTTATTTTCTATAAAATTTTGGTTTTTAATGATTTCATAGGATTTCTTTGTCTAGTTTCCTTTTGGTAGGTGAAGCAAGATACTTTTAAAAGCCAAAGTATCTGACATACTGTGTATGTTAAGTAGCATATATGTACTCAAGCTTACAGTAGGTATGTCCCTCTTTATGAGTTACTCTCATTTCTGTTCATGAAATGATTCAAACATCATTTAGATTTATAACATTCAGACTCCCCTTCATTTCCAAGCAAAAAAGGCTAGACAATTTATTATATCTTTCAAATGCAGTATTTTTCCTTTACTCATTCCTGAGGCATCAGAATGAAAGAATCAATCTACTGAATAGCCCTAACACTAGAAGCTGACTTTTTCAACTGGTCATTGAGCTACAAAGTCTAGATTTAATCAAATTATTCTCTTGGTTCAGAGGGAAAATGTATCTAAGAGAAGAGTTAAGGACTATCATCTCTGTCTTGATACAGAAAAAAATGTATTTAAGATAGTGAATGTGTTATTTTGGATGCAAATGCACACAAATATAAATTATGAAATATAGCTTTTAGATAGAAGCAGTTGAACCTTCTCTTTACAAGCTTTTGTATGTTATAGTGCAGTGGGGCTTACTCAAAAATCAATGCAAGTGAAAATATATATCACTTTCCCAACATTTAATCAATGCACAGTCTCTGCCATTGCCCACCTTTGATGTGAATAAGAATGTCATAAAAGGGGTGTTTATCTGTAGTCACGACTTAATACCCTGTGTTGTACATATTGGAAACATCAACTAACATCTCTGTTATTAAAAACAGCCAAACTTTTAGAGACATAGAAAAGGCAAAGTTGCTCCTGAAAATTAACCTGATTGTTGGAACAGTCATTTACTTATAAAAATAGTTCACACAGTTACATTGGTCATTGTTCCAATAAATTGAGCATATACAGTATAATTCATACAAGGCCATCATATGCAAAGACAATGGTTAGCTGAACAAACAGGATATCTAAAGGTCCCAGGTTTTCATGTTTTATATTCATGTGTACAGACAGAAACACAGAGAATGATAAACAGGGGAAGGGATTAGTAATCACCAAATCAAATTCTGTTTTGTCTTGCATTTGTTAAATAAGAAGTGTCCTGAAGTAAGCTAATCTCCTTTATTCTAAAAACCAAGATCAGAATAATTATGTTTGTGTAACTAAGATTATTCAATGGGTAAGATTTTCTAAAATAGATATTTAACAGTCATTCATCAAGGAAGATTAAAAATAAATATGAATTAGGTAAACACACTTTGAGCATAAATTTGTCTTCAGCTACTGTGTGACTAATCCAAAGACTGGAATAGTTGTAAATAAACAACTGATTCATAAAATGCAATGTATAACTAATAAACACTACAAAGGGTAGAATTATCCACATGAAATTCTGTGAGCCTATTTTCACATCATGGTCTGAATAGGAAAAACTTGAATTTTTAAAAAATATAAGTAGAATGCCATGTATGGAAAAGGAACATTAATTCGTCAACACAGTGATGCAGACTGTCACATTTTACCCATACCTTTTCCTCAAATCTTTTTAAGATTTCAGAGGATAGTCCATTGTGAATAAAGAAGATAAAATCCTACATTTATAGTCCAGTCCAAACACCAAAATGAAATAGAGGATTTTACCCTCTCCATCAAGCTTAATGCTCCTGATGACATCTTAATTTGCAACTTGAACTCTTGAAACTTTGTCTTTTAATCAGGATTCTAGCCAGATATCTCAATAAAGAAATCATTGGATTCCCACAGCTCTTAACACTTGTTAAAGTGTTATGTATTGAGACTGATACATTCTTAATTTCCAGGAGAATCTGGCTATAAACTTATTTTGATTCACTAGATTAGCTAGAACTGCCATATTTTTTACATGCAATGTCTTTCACTTTTAACGCATAATTAATGTACTGTGCATGTCTTCTCCCAGCAAAAACTTTCTTCTTGCTGCTGTGCAGCATCTGAAATATTTCGTTTATATGATCCATTCCCTCATTAGCAACAGCTTTCTCTATATTCCCTTTTTTTTTTTCTCTGTTTCAGCTGTTCCCGGAGATGCATCAATGGTCTTTGATGTTTTGGGGGATTTGAGGGGAAGGAGTAATGGATTTTGTTGGGATTTTGTTTTGGTATTTGTTGCTTTTTAAAAAATAAAAAAAATAAGCCTAATTATCTGGCTCATACGTTCAGCAGTTAACTGTCAAAATGTTTACCTAGGTGAAATAGTGTCAGCAGTTCAGTATGTAATACAAAGATCTGGCCCATAATCTCTGCTTACTATCGTATATGATTAATAATATATATTCATTCACACATACTATATAATTGCTCATTTATGAGATCTAATGTTTTCAGTGATTAAGTAATCAAGACAAAGGATATCAATAAGATAAACCAGGAAAAAAGAAATAAAGTCAACATGTTTACATAAATGCATGCAAGTTTATTATGAGAAAGAAGATGAGTCAATTAGTTGAGAAGTGACAATTTCCAGCCAGGTTTCTGTCCTAGGATTTGAGAAGTCTAGAGGATATTAAACAATCAAATTTGATTCTGCAAGTGAAGGTGGGTTACTGTTCAGATGCTGCTCATAAAATGTAGAGATGAAAGTCTCTAGGAAATTACGCAGCCCATGTTCAAGGCAGGGCTACCAGACCTCACCAGAGGGCTGGAGCTGAGGCTGTCAGTGCAGCTGTTTGTGTCAGGGTCACGGAAATCAAAGGCATTGCTATGATGTGGGTTCTTCCTATTTTCTAGCATCTTCTGTCCTGACCTAGGACCTTCCTTACTTGCTTTCGTTACTAATCCGTAAAACTGCTTCTGCATACCTCAGCTCAGAAGCTACTGTGCTGCTAGACAAAAAACTTCAACTCCTGCAACTTGGTCTATCAAGTCAGTTTTATTTCTAAATTTTAAATAGCCACTATACCAGTAATTTTGGGTAGCTGGTTCTGCTGAAGTGCAGATTTTCTTCATTATTGAACAGTGTCTGCTCTGTTTGAGGCACAAATCTGTTAAAAGCTCTGGGATCAGTTTGATTTGGAGGTTTTTTGTTTCTTGTATTTCCACTTGTACTGTTGATAATTTTCAGATTGCAGTACGATGTCACATTAAATTATAGGCAATAATGTTGGATGTGAGCAGAGTGATTTCTCTGTCTGCTAAAGTTAGGCAAATGATAAAATGTTTGATATCACTGCATTAAACAGAGCTCCTTTTTAGTATCATCTTTATTCAGACTGGCTGAACTCTAAAAAAGAACCTTATTACAAAAAATACCATGGCAAGGAGTCAGGAGGTGGTAGGTGTTTCCTGCTCATTGAATTAACCCAAATAAAATGGGTTTTTTGAGTAATTGCCACAAATGCAGCACTATTACAGTTTGCAAAGTATCATGAAGAATGACATTGTTTCACTTTCACCTTCACTCATATTGAGTAATATTTTATTGCGCAGATAAGTTTCATTGCTGCAGGAAGAGTACCATGCTACTTGTAGTGAGACTTTGCTAAAAAAGAGGAAAACTGAGTTATTTCATTTTTAAGTGGATGCACCCATACCTGGGATACATGTCAAATATAACAAGATCATTAATATTATATGCTATTGTTATGGCAGCACAGTAGACTCATTTCAGTGGAGGATTCTTTCTGCATGATTGCAATTTTAGATTTGACGTTGCTATTTTGAATATGATATTAACTAAAAGTTGCTTTGAACTTTAGATTTTGCTACTACACAAAAATAACCTGAAAATCTTCCTGTTAGACTTGCACTGAGTCCAAACTCACTCAAAGTGTGGCCTAATTGTTTAGATTTGTACTAATGAAATCTCACAGATACAGACCCACGCAGCAACCTCAAAGCACACACAGTACAAATCAGACATAGTATTTGTGCCTTATCTTAATGATACAAAAAATATCGAGTTTTCTCTGTTTGAAAATAGTATATTCTACAGCGTATAGTCCTCTTGATTTTGCTTTATCTTGATCAAGAACCTGAATTAATAGAGGTAAATGAAGCAGGAGCATGTCACAGAAACATGTAGTACAGTAATAACTAGGAGCATTAATAAAAGGCACCAGTGTGTAATATAGATCTATAATATATCTATCTATAATAGGTATCTATATATAATATATCTATCTATAATATAGTATATAGATCTACAGGTCACAGTGTAAAGAGAAGAAAAGAAACAACACAGACATTCTAGATGCAGAAAAGCTACTTTTTCTTAAAGAAATTAGGCAGTGAAATACAGAATATCACAGTTCTATGCCTAGTATATGTATATATAATAATGATATATATATAATATAATTATTATCTATACATATAGTAAGTATACTTATATACTATATAAGTATATAGTATATAGAAGGACAGATAGGAGTTACATTTTTAAGTGTCCCTCTCAAAGAATAAAATATTAAATGAAATAAAATAAAATAAAATAAAAGTATAAAGCTTTCCAAAACCATTAAAAAGATTGAAAACAACTTCTTTAGTCAGCAGCTATAGCAGGAAAATTTTCTAGGGGTGGCAAAACTTTCTTGCCAGGAACTACATATTAGTAGGTATAATGATGGCATGCTAGGATGCAAATGAAATAATTAAAATAATACTATATTGAAATGATATTAAAACATTTCTGAAGATAACCTAAGGACTGTCTTATTTATCAGGTCACTGATGTTTCTATTCACTGATGAACTGCATTATCATTATGATGAGGGTTATTCTAAATGGGTAAATCAAAGAAACCCTCACTGCTAGCAGTTTCTCTGTCTTTTTATAACAGGAAGTTCTACTTTTGTCATGATATTGCTTCATTAATTTCACATACTGCTGACATCTAGTGACCAAATAATCCCATCTGCTTTGATATTTCTCTAGTATTAAAAAATACGTAATTGCAAATCACACTATAGCTGTATTTAGATATTTCTGTCCATACAAATTAGTTGTTTAGGTTTCATTAACTTATTGAACAAAACCTGTGCCATATAACTAGAATATCTGATCGCAAAATAAAGTTTCTTTTCCTCTAGACAGTGAATAGAAACAAAAATAAAAAGTAGCTTTGAAATACTTAATTTTAATATGTTATAATTTCACCTCAATGTCTGCTGTGCAGTCTTTTATGTTGACCCCTTGTAGTTCAAGTTCTAGATTTTGCAAATTACAGTAATGGTGGACGTGTAAATGAATTGATGAAAAGGAGGAATAGATTATGAAGGATAAAGCCAAAAGAAAGTTGCCTTGAGCTTTGAAATAAAGAAATTGACTTCTCTTCTGTGTTGTGGTTTAGAACCAGTGCACAACGGAGCACCATGATGCCCCTAAAAGGGCCTAGTCAATATAAAGACTGGGATGTCTTCTCACCATTTGAATGGTTATGGGCAAAAGACAGACTCATCACAGGGAGAAAAAACAAAACAATTTTAATTTGTTACCAACAACATCATAGCAGAACAGTGAGAGATACAACCAGATCTTAAAGTCTAACATCTTCTCCCCACCCCTCCCTTCTTCCTGGGCTCAGCTTTGTTCACATTTTCTTCACCTTCCCCTCCTTTGACTAGGGGTGCAGGGGGGATGGGAATAGGGGTTGCAGTCAGTTCATCCTATGCAGTCTCTGTCACTCCTTCTTCTTCAGGGGTAGGGGAGGACTCCTCCCAGCCTCCCTCTGCTTCCACATGACATGCTTCCCACAGGAGAAAAGTCCACAGAAGTCCAATGTGGGTCTGACCACAGCAGCAGTTTCCCTCAAGCACAAAATCTGCTTCAGCCCAAGTCCACAAAGCTCCAATCTGGGTCTGCCCATGGTCACAGTTCCCTCATACATGAACTGATCCAGCACACACTGCCCGGAGTCACGGCTTCTTCAGAGGCAGCCACTGTTCATGTGGCTCTGCCCCACTGGTGAACTTCCATGTGCTGCAGACAGATCAGCCTGCACTCTTGCCATGGGTTGAAGGAGGAACCTTGGCTTTGTGCCCTTCTCCTCCTCCCTCTCTTTTCTTCCTTCAACTGACCTTGGTGTTTTTTAAAGTTTCTCTCCTCAGGCCCCACTCCTTTCTCCACTGCAGGTCCCTTCTGATGGTTCTGAAGAGTTCCTGGTGCTCTCTTTCAGGCTGGAGCTGCAGCTGGGCTTAAGCTCAGGTCGGGGCCAGACCAGGCCAGCCTGGCTGGGCAGGGTCGGGTCTGGGCCACGCCACCCACAACTGGAGCCATGCTGGTTTGGGCCGGTGCAAGAAAGAGAGAGAGAGTGCGTGCCCTGCAGTCCCTTAAATCCATGAATTCGCAGGGGTGTTGATTGGCTTGGTCCTGGTCAGAGGTGGGTCTGACACTGGAGCCAGGGGAGCTTTTCAGGTAGCTTCTTACAGGGTTATGTCCATAGCCCTTCCCACACTACCAAAGACGAAACCAAAGCCCCGCACAGAAAAACCCAATACATTCTGATAAGCACAACTTAAAGAAAGTACTGTTAGGGCTCTGCCTAGTGATTAGGAAAGGTTCAGGCTTTCAACCCTGTGTAAAAATTCTGCATTCTTTTGCATGTGGAACCAGGCAAACTGTGTCAAAATTACTTCTGAAGATCGAATCCACACTACAGTTCACTCAGATGAGTAGAAGAGCTAAACTTGTGCCACAGCTGAGCTGATGAGGTTTACATAACTCTCATCTCCAAGTGCTACAGACTCCAGTGCATAGTGTCACGAAGATGGAAAACATCATTAAGTCCTCTGAAGTTTCTTTAAAACCTAATGTGATTCATTGCTGAAGTAGCTGGTGAGTAGGCATATTTCAGCAAAAAAGAGTTCAGAAACAGACCTGATAAAACAGGTAGGTTAGTCATGCCGTTCATTCCTTGTTCAGGTTTTGACAATCTCAATATTAAATATTTAACCATTTTAAATTATTATATTATCATAATTTTCTTCAGTAAAAAGTACTTCAAATTTTATATTTTTAAGTGCTTGACAGTGAGGACAATATACCTACATGAGTAAACAGAGTATTAAAAAAAACAAAACAGGGATCAGACAGCAAATTCATTTAATTTCTTATCTGCTCTATGCAGATTGTTTACTATCTAAAAACATTGATATGGGAGATGTATGCTTTAATCTGCTATCTCACCCTTTCCATGTGTCGTAGAATCATAGAATGATTTGAGTTGGAAGGGACCTTAAAGATCATCTAGTTCCAACTCCATTGCCATGGGCAGGGACACCTTCCATTAGACCAGGTTGCTCAAAGGCCCATCCAGCCTGGCCTGGAAAACTTCCAGGGATGGGTCATTTGCAACTTCTCTGGGCAACCTGTTCCCATGTCTCGCCAACCTCACAGGAAAGAATTTCTTCCTAATAACTAATCTAAATCTATTCTCTTTCAGCTTAAAGCCACTCCTCCCATTATATCACTACATGCCCTTGTAAAAAGTCTCCCTCCAGCTTTCTTGTAGGCCCCCTTCAGGTACTGGAAAGCTGCTATAAGGTCTCCCTTTCTCTTCTCCAGGCTGTCCACTACTCTCTCAGCCTGTCTTCAAATGGAAGGTGCTCCAGCCCTCTGATCATCTTCACAGCCCTCCTCTGGACTTGCTTTAACAGATCCATGTCCTTCTTAAGCTGGAGGGGCCCAGAGCTGGATGCAGTACTCCAGATGGGATTTTTATGAGAGTGGAGTAAAGGGGCCAAGTTACCTCCCTTGACATGCTGGTCGTGCTTCTTTTGATGCAACACAGGATATGGTTGGCCTTCTGGGCTGCAAATGCACATTGTTGGGTCATGTTTAGCTTTTCACCAACCGACACCCTCAAACCATTCTCCTTGGGGCTGATCTCAGTGCTTTCTCCACCCAGCCTGTATTTGTGCTTGGGACTGACACAAGCCAGGTGCAGGACCTTGTACTTGGCCTTGTTGAACTGCATGAGGTTCACATGGGTCTGCCTCTCAAGCCTGTCAAGATTCTTCTGGATGGCATTCCTTCTCTCCAGTGTGTTGACCACACCACACAGCTTGGTGTCATCAGCAAACTTGCTGAGGGTGCACTCAATCCCACTGTCTGTGTCACTGACAAAGACATCAAATGGCCATGGTCCCAGTAGCAATCCATGAGGTTGCTCATCACTGGTCTCTACTTGGGCATTGAGCTGTTGACCACAACTCTATGAGTGCAGCCATCTAGCCAGTTCCTTACCCACTGAGTGGTCCATCTGTCAAGTCCATGTCACTCTCCAGTTTAAAGACAGGGATGTTGTGTGAGTCAATGTCAGATGTTTTCCACAAGTCCAGGTAGATTACATCAGTTGTTCCACCAATCCTGTAACCCCATCATAGAAGGCCACCAAATTTTTCAGGCACAATTTGCCCTTAGTGAAGCCATGCTGACTGTTACCAATCACCTCCTTATTTTCCATGTGGATGGTTTCCAGAAGAACCTTATACATGATCTTGCTGGGCACAGAGGTGAGACTGACTGGTCTGTAGTTCCCTGGGTCTTCGTTTTTAGCTTTTTAAAAGTGGGGATTATGTTTCCCCTTTTCCAGTCAATAGGAACTTCACTGGACTGCCATGACTTCTCAAATATGATGGATAGTGTCTTAGCAACTGCATCTGCCAGTTCCCTCAGGACCTGAGGATGCTTTCTTGTGCATCTTCAGATTCCTTAGATGGTCTCAGACCTGATCTCCTTCTGCAGTGGGTGGTTCTTCATTCTCCAAGTCCCTACTTTTGTCTCCTGTGAGTTGGGTGGCGTGGTTTGAGCATTTACCAGCGAAGATTGAGGCAAAAAAGTCACTGAGAACCTTAGCCTTCTCCATATCCTGGGTAACCAGGTCTTCCATTTCCTTCTGATGAGGGCCCATATATTCCATAGTCCTCCTTTTATCACCAACATGCCAATATCAACTTTTCTTGCCCTTGACATCCCTAAACAGTGTTAATTCTATCAGGGCTTCAGTTATCCCAAAGTAATCCTTGTCTGCTCAGATAATTTCTCTGTACTGCTCCCAGGCTTTCATCCCCTGTAGGTCTCTTTTTTGTGTCTGAGTTATCCAGTAACTCCTTGTTCGTCCGTGCAAGCCTCCTGGCATTTTTGCCTGACTTCCTCTTTTTAGGGATGTGTTGCTCCTGAGCTTGGAAGAGGTCATCCTTGAATAGTAACCAGCTTTCTTGGGCCTTTCTTCCTTTCAGATCTTTATCCCATGGTACTCTATCAAGCAGTTCCCTGAAAAGGTCAAATTCTGCCCTCTTAAAGTCCAGGGTAATCAGATTGCTGTGCACCCTCCTCAATGCCCTAAGGATCTTGAACTCCACCATTTCATGGTCAATGCAGCCAAAGCTGCTCTTGAGCTTCACATTCCCCACCAGTACCTCCTTGCTGGTGAGAACAAGACCCAGTACAGCACTTCTCCTTGTTAGCTTCTCTGTCACTTGAAGAAGGAAGTTATCATCAATACATTTCAGGAATCTCCTGGATTGCTTATGCCCTGCTATTTTGTCCCTCCAACAGAGGGCTTGTGAACGTGAAGCTGCTCCTATCTGTCTATAGAGGGTCCCATCTGCTTGGTCTTCTTGATTGGGTGGCCTTTAGTAGAGACCCACTATAATGTCACCTGTCCCTGCCCTCTCTTTAATTCTGACCCATAAGCTGTTGGTTGGCTCCTCATCCATTCCCAGGCAGAGCTCCAGTCATACCAGCTGGTCACTAACGTAGACGGACACATTTCCAACTAGTCTCCCCCACCTGTTAAACAATGTATTTTTAAGAAACATATATTTGTCACAACCAAAATTTTAACTTATCAGTATTGACAGAAGTGGTGTATTTCATTAAGGGCCTGACTCTGTAAAACACTGAAGAAAAAAAAAAGGTTTTAACACTAAGTATGTGAGTACCCCTACCTTATTAAAGCTGTGATGCTTGTTAATCTTCAGTTGGTTGTAACACTCATAACATTCCTGTCATAACACCGTTTAAAAGAGAACATATCTTTTAATGTCATTGGCTGCAAATTTTAGATTATTACTGTTTAATAAAGACAGAAAAGATAAAACAAAATTAAGAAAAAAAAGTTGTAAAAATTTTGCAGCCATGACAATCTTATTTGTTTGTTGTGACTGAATCTTCCTGCATTTGATAATATTAGAATTGCAAGAAGCTCATCAGCTCTGCCAATGGACTTTCACTCTTAATTACTATTTTCAGTGGTTTTCTGGGGGCTTGATGGCAATTTTGAGCCACAGCTGCTGTTTCCATTTTGATTTGTTTACTTTCCATAAGACAATTTGTATTATGGAAATGAATTCCATTAAACTGGGCTGCTTTTGAATTCTTGCCTTACGGTTTTCATTTTAATGGACCTTTTTTTTTAATTGTTTGTTGGCATTAGATTTTAAGATTTAGTTTATGCATGATTATTTTCTTAAGAAATAATGCAAATAGTTTGTATTGATATTACATTAAACCAATACATTTAAAAAAGTTGAATGAAAAGTCCTGCAACTGAAAAGAAGATCCCTTTGCAACAGTGCAAGCTGAGGACTCACTGAATAGCACCTCTGCTAGAAAGTACCCTGGGAACTTTGGTAGGCAGTGAGCTGAACATGAGCCCACAGTGTGTTCTGGCACGCCGGAAGTGCAGTTCAACAGAAAGGATTGCCAGGCAGTTGAAGTGGCAGATTGCTTCAGGAGGGAGGGCAAGGTGGGAGCTGAGGGTAGCAGAGAAGTGGAAATGGGTGTCAACCTCACTGACAAGGCATCAAAGAGCTGAATCAGTAAGTCAGGATCAGGATAGGTGTGTAGACAGTGATTAGATTCAGCCTATGTTCTGTGTTCACACAGCAAGTCCATTGTAATGAGTCAGGTCAAAAGTCAATCTAGAAAGTTAATCAGTTGTTTAGGGTTGGGGTAGAATCAAGGCAGTACAAGCCTAGGAGCAGATCTGCCTGCTACACAATTGCAGTGTTGCTTAGGTGGAGGCCAAATGTGAGAGCCTCAAATGAAAAGGAGATTTCCAGGGAAGTAGAGGAAGATCCTTACTTCTACCTTTTTCACAGCAGCTCTTAGCAGCTGGATTCGGTCAACCTTGGACTCAGTCAACTAAGGTCCTAGAAAAGGGAATATGGTCACAGCCATGGCAATCATTATTTTCTTTTATTTTCTATTTGTTATACCTATCTAGAATACTACATCCACGTTTGGGCCCCCTCCAACACAAGAAATACAAGCTGATATTTGTTCAGTAGAGGACCACCAAGATGGTCAGGGAGCTGCAGCCCTCGCTCTGTGAGGATAGAGTGAGGAAGTTTTCTCGTTCATCTTGGAGAAGAGACAGCTTTGATGGGCAGCTAATAGCAGCCTACTAATGCTTACAAGGAGATCATGAAGACAGCCAGCTGACACAAGAGATGTCCAAGTGGATATAAAGGGATTTTTTTTTCCACAGTGAAGACAGGTAAGCAGTGAAACAGGTTACAAAGAGCAGTTGAGAAGTCTCTGTTCTCAGAGGTTTTCAAGACCGCAATGGATAAAGCCCTGAGCAGCCTGGCTGTACCTTACATCTGTCTCAGCTTTGAGAGATGTCCTGAGCTCCCTTTTGGCCTGAGCTGTGTTATAATGCTAGGATTTTACAATGTCTCATCACTTCAGTATTTTTACTCTTACTTATTTATTTCAGTTTCTAGAATGTCCTGGTTTGAGTGATTTTACTTTTCAGCACAGTCTCTTTTAAGTGGTTGAACTTGCTGAAAAAAAGCAGGATGTTTTTTCCCAGACAGTGTGTACTGATAATGATCAAGGTCAATTGTCTCACCATGGGTGCCATGTATGTGCCTATGGGGGGGAATCGGACCCAAAACTGACCAACTAGGTATTCCATCCCACATACATCATACTTGGTATAAAGCCAAGGGATCACAGGGGTCTTGACAATTCTTCCATTTTGGAGCCCTTCCATCTCAGACCCTTCCACCCCTCTT
Source organism: Mesitornis unicolor (assembly GCF_000695765.1). NCBI lineage: Eukaryota > Metazoa > Chordata > Aves > Mesitornithiformes > Mesitornithidae > Mesitornis > Mesitornis unicolor. The sequence goes on along the minus strand of NW_010165715.1, from coordinate 8,383 downwards.
GATCCTGCAGCGGCCAAGGTCTGAGCAGAACCCTGCTGATACGTCTGTCACTGGTCCTGATTTGTGTGTTCCTGCGTCCTGCTCCCACTGCTGCTGAGTTCGGTCTGGGACTTTTCCAGTGCCCTGCTCTGCAGAGCCTCTGGTAATGTATAAGACGTTGGGGGGAGGGTGAGGGGAAGATTTTATATTGGTTTTGTATATATTTGTACATATTTGTATATATTTTATTATTTTCCTATTTACATTATTATTATCCTATAGCATTAGTATTATTGTTTTATTTATTTATTGTTTTATTAAACCTGTTTAATAAAAATTAGTTTTATTTTTCAACCCGTAAAGTCTCTCTCCCTTATTCTCTTTTCTCTTCCCTTCTGGGGAGGGGAGAGGGGTTAATAGAGAGCGTCTGTCCAGGATTTAGTGGCTGGCCCAGCCCTAAACGGCAACACTCAAATTCTATTTTTTATTTGTGCACATTTATCAATATTAATTTTGAGAGGGAAAATGGGAAAAGGGAATGGAAAAATAAATTTATTTCAAGTTAAAATTAGGCAATGATGTTTAATAAAGATCTAAACTAGATCTTCGGAAATTAATTAAATTTTAATTATCCTGGCCACTGGTAAATAAGGGCAAGAGCTTGTTACTAAAAAAATACTTTCTTCAAAGGACAACATAAACCTAATCCAATTCTACCACATGAAACTAGAGGGATTTTAAGTAGCTGTTCTCTATTACTCGAAGGAATAGGTTAAATAGATACATAAATCAGGAATAAGTTCTCCACATCAAACAAAGAAATCAAAAAAAGAAATCTTACAAGTCAATGAAGCAAAAGAACTATAAGTCAACATAAATATATTCAAAACGAAGGATTAAGAAGTGTAGAACTACACAGTAAGTTCCTTGGAAGGAGGGAGTGAGGGTAAATTGAGGTTCATTTTACCATCCAGATACCATTTTTGAAATTAATGCTTCTATTTTTAGGTAAAGATATGAATCAGCATGAGCTAATAGCATCTAATTTATTATAAACTAGTCATATTGGGTTCCTTTTGTATTAACATTTTAGTTTGGGTAACAGATGTGCTTCTGAGGACAGTCTTCTGATCATTTTCCTCTTACTGCATTTTGTTTCACATAGCAGACAGGTCTTAGAGCTTACCAATCATACTTCTTCTGGACAAAACTAAATCAAGGAAGTGTATTTAACTGCTAATAGGCACTCAGTCCAGAAGTCCAGACTAGAACTAAGTAGAACCTTCTGAAATACATATGGCATGGATGTAGGTCTCTGTACTGTCACTCTACAGATCTCTTCTAATTGGTCTGTGCTATTTACTGATATGAACATAGCAGTTACTTTCAGGAATTAAAACACCTCTTATACCTAAAAAAACCCCAAACATCTAAATAATATTCTGAGAGATGAAAATTCAGTAACATTAACTGAAACTTTTCCATTGTTTTCACAGGAAAATGGATCACAATGGAAAACAGATAATAGCTCATCAGCATGAAATCTTAAACTTACCTTCTGAGCCATCAATATTTTGAAAAACCAAGTGAAACAAAACTTCAGCGTGTTTTTTCACTAATTGCTCTTTATAACAAAAGGTATCTTTTCTCTTTACTTGAAGTCAAAGGAAAATGAAACCTGGCTCCATTTTTTTTTTATTGGGAGACAATAAAGGTGTGCCTCTATCCTCTAGAAGGAGCAGCTTAAGTCAAGTTGTCTGTCCACATTTCTATCAATCCAGAAAAACAAAAACTTTGCAGAAAGTTAGGACTCGGGTGTTAAGGATTCCTAGTGATAAAATTTCTGAATTAATGACAGATGAATAGTTGCCTTTGATAGTGCCTTTATAGCTCGACAGAGCTGAATTAAACTTAACTGCAAAGGGAACTCAATTTTCTTTATAATCAATTTGACATTGTTTAACAGATGTTTTCTGGAAACTATTGTAATCTTTTTAATTTGTCTCTGTGCAATGTGCAGCAAATATCCTTGGTTAATAGTCTGATTATTAAATTTAATTCTTTTTTCAATCGCGTTTTTCATTGTTGCAGAAACTTTGAATCCTAATAACAAGGCTATAAAGAACACGGATTTCACTTTAGTTTTAAAGCCCACAACTATTTTACAGCAGACACATGCTAAACCAGTCCTTAATATGAAATGGTCTGTGACAGCATGATGCCAATATGCAGTATAATAGATGAGGGAATCTTTAGTGACTTGTCTGTCTAAAACCTCAGAGATATATTTTGTCTTGATGTTTTTCTGCTTTCTCTGAAATCTTTCTCCCTTCCACTATCTAACTTCTCCACCTGTTACATAAATCTCCTTCCACCATCTCAGTCTCCTAACATGACTTGTTCCTCTTCCACTCCTAACGTCACCGTTGCTAATTTTAGATTACTTCTGTGGAAGTACACAGTATGGAAAAACTCAAAATAATTTTGTATTATAAGATATATCAGAGTTTATTTGTACATATAAAATAACAGTAAGGTATGTATGTCAAATTACATTGCAAAATATTGTGTTCCTGTGCTGCTGCTTTGTTACACCATGTGACTTCAGTAGGCATTTGGGGATGGATTCCTCACCATCATATGTCTATCTTTGAGCAGCGGCTGTAATTATTTTTTCACTATCTGTGTATAGGCTTTTCAGAAAAAAAGTCTCATCTCCTTGGCAAGACACTTCCTCCATCCCATATCACGTTCATATTAGATTAAAACTTCCAAGTGTTCTTATATTGTTGAAAGTGGGTAAAATACAACCCTAGAGTCAGATGGAAGAAGGTAGTGTTAAACTACACAATAAAAGAGAAGGAAATCACATTCTTCAGGAAGAAAGTCAGAGCTATTTGTGAAAGAACTCAAGCAAGATTTATGCCTATGTAGAATTTGGGTAGTTTCTTTTAAATGTTCAGCACTGAATTTGTTCCATTCCATAGTAAAATACCCAAGTATGCTTCGAAACGACATCCCACCACATTCCAGAATTATTGTCTAAATATTTAAAGCTTCTATAAAAAAAGAAATAGCATCAGGATAAGTGATTAAGAACGCTCTGAGAATATCCTGCTAGTTCAAACACTTCATCTAGCTTGTCAGAGATCTCTCTCTTACCAGATCTGAAAGGTGCATTTGAAGCTTCTTAGAAAATACCATCACTGCTTGTGAAATTTGGTTAAGATATTGGTATTCACCTGACTAGAGAAGACAAGAAAAAGTGAAGACTTGATTCTGTAACCCAAAGATGATTCGATAACATCAAACATGGCAAAGTCATTCTCCACTTCTAACAATTAGCATTTAGTCTAAAACGAACACAACATTTTATTTATTTAAAATGTATTTATTTATAAACTATTTCTAAAACTATTTATTTAATAACCTACATTTTAATATAACCTCTCCTACAATAAGTACTTGGTATAAGACTGAAATTATCGCAGGTGTCAGATCTTTCTTAGAATGTTTTTCATACTTTGGGAATTTCTAGGCTAAAATGACATCACTGTTTTTATGCTTAATTGGCTTTGGGGAAGCTTTATTCCATTAATTTATTTGATCATTTTATGAATTTGGGGACTATTTTTTATGGTTTTCCAAAACTGAATCCATTCTTTTTACCACTGTTCTTACCTAGTATTACACTATTATGTCTCAATTCAGGTAGAACCAGGACTTCATGTAGCATTTAAGAGATGGATCCATTGCAGCTTTTCAAAACGGCATTTTCTTTTGTTCTTAGAATAGAATCATAGAACGGTTTGGGTTGGAAGGGACCTTAATGATCATCTAGTCCCAACCCCACTGCCACAGTAAGGGACACCTTCCACTAGACCAAGTTGTTCTATGCCCTGTCCAACCTGGCTTTGAACACTTCCAGGGAGGGGGCATCCACAACTTCCCTGGGCAACCTGTTCTGGTGTCTCACCATCCTCATAGTGAAGAATTTCTCCCTAATATCTAATCTAAATCCATCTCCTTCCAGTTTAAAGTCATTACCCCTCATCCTATCACTACATGCCCTTGTAAAATGACTCTCTCCATCATTCCTGTAGGTCTTCTTTAAGTATAAAGCTACTATTGAAGGGTTCTTCCCTAGGCAAAACAACTCCAACTCACTCAACCTGGCCTCCTAGGGGAGGTGCTCCAGCCTTCTGATCCTCTCTGTGGCCCTCTTTTGGACTCACTCCCACAGGTCACAGAATCACAGAATCACAGAATCACAGAATATTAGGAGTTGGAAGGGACCTCGAAAGCTCATCCAGTCCAACTCCCCTGCCAGAGCAGGATCACCTAGACTAGGTCACACAGGAATGCGTCCAGGCAGGTTTTGAATGTCTTCAGAGAAGGAGACTCCGCAACCTCTCTGGGCAGCCTGTTCCAGTGCTCCGTAACCCTTACAGTAAAAAGGTTTTTTCTCAAGGTCCATGTCCTTCTTATGTTGGGGGGCCCCAGAGCTGGACACATACTCCAGATGGATTCTTACAAGAGCACAGTAGGAGGGTAGAATCATCTCCTTCGACCTGCTGGTCATGCTTCTTTTGATACAGCCTAGGATATGGTTGGCTTTCTGGGCTGCAAGCACACATTGTTGGGTCATATTGAGCTTCTCATCATTCTCTAATCCTTTCTTAAAACATCAGTCAATCTATTTGCTGCTTTGAATGCTGCTGAGCATTGAGATAACATTGTGACAGAGACACTCACAATGAAAACAAAATTTTTTTCCCAAGCAGTAATAACTAAATCAGAGTTCATCACTGTGTATTTTTAGTTTGAGCTGTTGTTTTTCATGTGCATTATTTAGCATGTATTGACATTGAATTTCATGTGTCATTTTATCATTCAGTCACTCAGCTCTTGAAACACTCTCACATCATTTTGCCATCACAGTTTTTCAGAGCAGTAAAAATGATCAGCAGAACTTGTCACATCACCATTCATCACCTTTTCCAGGTCTTTTATACTGAACAGGTATTTTAGCAGATAACAACCTCCATTGTGAGAACTAATAATTTATGCCTACCTATTATTTTCTGTCTGTTAACCATGTATCACTCTACAAGAAAAAAATGTTGTCTTTTTAGGTTGAGAACTTCAAAGACTTTAGCAGTTTAAGAACACAGTATCTGCAGAGTTTCTTTTCCCTGTACATTTGATGATGTCTACAAAGATTGCAATAGTTTTCTGAGGCCTGGCGTACCCCTTCTACAAAACCTTGCTTGAACGTTCTCCATTTTGTCCTTTATCTGCATGTTTACTGATTTCCTATTTTCTTTTGCATTTTTTCAACATATGCTTCAATAACTCACAAATAGTTTTATGAAACTAAGCTTCATGCTCTAAATTAAGCAGTGAAAGAAATCCAGACTAGGTTTTCCACCTTCTACTGGTGCTTTCAACAATTGGGTTGAAGCAGAGCCCGTCTGACTGTAGAGATGGGGGATTTTTTGTTTGTGATGGAGCAAAGGGAATCTGGTTTATGCACACTCCTCACATACATCTAATTGTTTTGAATTTCAAACACAGATAAGACCCAGACTTAACCAAATAGATGCTTAATACAGACTTAAATTACACACTATTGTACAGCATTGACTAATAGCTAGCTCTGGCAACTATCCACACTGACTTTGTTAGGGCAATTTGTCCCTTTCTTGTAGGAGGCCTAAGGTTATACCTCTATAAGCAAACTGCACATGCGCAGGAGCATTCACAGGCACTGAGGCCAGCTAGCACAGAGTGCTTGTGCCGGTCTCCAGCACAGACGGCTGCATGCAGACTGCCTACGGGAACAGTCCCCGGAGCAGTCAAGGAGGTTTCTAGCTGGCATATGCTGAAAGTGTGCAAGAACTGTGAAAACAACCCAAGTTAGCATATGGCAGCAACCCTCACTGCAGTTACAGTCTCAAAACAAAAGACATTTGCTGCTGTATGGAGGTAGTTCTTTCTTCCCCCTCTAAGAATAACTTTGCAATAAAAACCAATCTGAATTGACATCTTTGAGAAAAGGATTCAGCATTTCTCTTCTGTTCTCCAACACCTCAAAGGAATTCAGTAGCATAATAAGAAGAATTGAGTTCTCTAGTATGACATTTAACTTCCTTAATCCTAAGGCTTTTTTTTTTTCCCAGCACAAATAATATATTGTACAATATCAAGTGCAACCACAAAAGATGGAAGCTTCCTTCACTATAGTCAACATGCTTTATGGGCTGAAGCTCCATTTGGGCCTGGAGCCAGGAGCAACAGGGGCTCCCTAGGCTGCCAGCAGGGCAAGGCCTGGCAGCCAGGGGCTGTCCTAGCCTCAGCCAAGAGCAGGACAGGTGGGGGGGCACAGGAACCCAACCCCAGACATTGGGCACATCTCTGGGGATGATGACTGTCCATGGCAAGGCTGGGATGTGGGCCTGCCAGTGGGCCTGGCTTGGCAGGGTCCATGGCAGTGAGGGCTGTCAGAGCTGGAGACTAGTCCTGCTGCTGTTGTTTGAGCATCACCAAGGAAGGGGCTGACAGCCCTGGGGGCCTGACATGGGGTCCTGGCCTATGGGCAGTGGGTGGGGAGGCCCAGGGAGGAGGAGTAGGAAGGCAGGACTGTGCATATTCTCAGGGCCCTGACAAACATTTTCAGTTTATCCTCAGAAAACTGGTGTGTGGGGAGAATCCAATCACATAATCATAAAACTGTCTAATTCAGGTACACAGCAGAACATAGAAAAGCTTGCACAGAGAAGTATAATTTTATCATATCCTAACTTCTGACTGCATTGACTATTTTATGTTCTTTTAATATTCTTCTCATGCATAATTCATATGAAATAAAAATACATTATCCAAATGACTGAAACATCTATAAAGCTGTATCAATACGTAATGCTCAGAATGGTTATAACAAATATAACGTTCTGAGAATTAAAATACTACACACAAATAATGGCTTCCTGTTTGGGAAGCTTGTACATGGAGTGGGAGGAATTAGAAAACCAGGAAGAATTTATAATGTATTTTTCCTAAGATTGATGATATTAAAATAATGACATTGACATCACACTTCAGTTACAAACTGCAGATCTGAATAGATAAACTGCTATATTTGTTTTTTTAAGCTTTACAAGTATCTCAATTCTTCTAGACCTTTGCAGACTAGTGGGTCACTCAACAACCTGTAAGCTTTCTTGGTTAGAATTTGCTTATGGCTCTTTTCTCACCTACTTAAAGGAATATATATATACATATATATACACACACACACTTAACAAAAAGGATTTATAGAGCTAATGGTACTTACTAAAACTAGGCTGGCACACATTGAGCCTCAGCATGTAATGAGTTCTGTGAATAATTCACTATTTCCTGACACCTGTCTCTTCTAGGACCGACTGACAGTCTTGTGCTTGTGCCTGCTTTCCATTTCAGGTGCCTTGAGTTACAATTCCAGTCATAGTAATAGAGATGCTAGACTCAGGGTTCACTTGATCAGATCTCTCCAGAATAAGTAAGAATTTTTAGAAATCTAAGCACAATAGAACACATTTATTTCTCATTATGAGTGAAGATAATAATGTGAAGTATTTGTATCATTGAATTAATCAGTTATTTATAAGACAAGTTAAATTATGCTCTTACACTGCATGCCAGCACAATTGCTTTTCGTTTTTTTCCTTTGGGATCAATGCCATGTCACCATGATGACTATTAACAATATCTCTACAACTACTGACAATTTTATAGGCATAATGTTGAAAGCAGTGGAGATGTTCCTGCCTGAAGTGCCTACAGTCTCTCAGACCTGTCATTGCTATTATTAACATTAGTTCACAAAATTTAAAAGAAAATTTCACTAACCGTGATCAAGATACTTTGACTTTTTCCTTTCTCCCTGCTCTATCTTCTTAAGACTAACAAATGGATAGTCATCTGTAATCAGCTATATTGGCTTTACTGTAGCTATACATTGATTTATATCGGTAAATATCTGATTTTCCTTGTACTGCAGCAGGAGTCAAGACATGTCCCCTAGCTCTCTTAAGCCTTCAGCAACTGACTGTTCTGCAGTTCAGTTGTGCAAAAATTCCAGGCAATGTTATGGTTTTAACTTAGCTGTGATATGGGAGTTGTGACTATTCTTATGCTTTCTTTATAAGTAGTCTTTTATATGTTAGAGATAAACTTAAAATTCAAAAAACAGCTGAAGTTTCAACATGAGTAAACAGGTTACCAATAAATGTTGAAAAAAAAAAAGCTGACTACAAGAAAAATATATCAAGAGCAGCCAGTGAAAAGGAAAAAAATACCACAGGAAAATGTATCCATCAGTAATCAGTTTGAGGTTTAATATGACCAAATGCCGGGTCCT
>NW_010165714.1:71284-84255 GCF_000695765.1 Mesitornis unicolor | reverse complement strand
CCTAACGTTCTGTGATTCTGTGAAAATGTAATCAGAACTCCTTTCAGGCTGCCCAGAGAGGTTGTGGAGTCTCCTTGTCTGGAGACACCCAAAGCCCTGGCCGTGTTCCTGTGTGACTGCTCTGGTGATCCTGCTCTGGCAGGGGTTGCACTGGGGGAGCTTTCCAGGTCCCTTCCAGCTCCCAACATTCTGGGATTCTGTTATTTCCAAGATTAATTTGGAGTTGTACAAAACTAAAGGTTTGATAGTTGGAAGGTGAAGTGAAGGTTCTTGTCTGTCTCTTCCTTGTATAGTTTATATATAGTTAAGACATGTAGGAAACAAACTGAGATGCGCTTCAAGATATGTAGGTCTAAATCTGCTTTCTTGCTCTTGATTGCAAGTTGGATTTTCTGTTTTCCCAGTGTCTTTTAAAATATTTTCTCAGCCTTTTACCCACAGGAAATGTGAAATGACTTACCTCCTTGGTTTTGTTGTTGTTTGTAGCTTCTGATAATGTGCCTAGCTGATACGGACTTGTTTGTCCTTTGGACTGAATGGTCCACTGGTTCAGCATTCACCACAGCTGCTGTCCTGCTGTTGAGCCAGCGATAGGTAAAATTGATGAGCTAGCTAGATCTTCTAATATCACATTTCTGACATATCCAGGCCAAGTTGCCCTGTAGAACAGACTGTTTTCAATTTGTTTCCTCATCCAGTGTGAGAGCTAAGATGGTGTCTAAAATGGTCTTAAAGGGACGTTTTACTTTTATCTGTAGAAAGCAATAGATTATACAGAATTTACTTTTCAGTTGATAAAATGGGTGATTCCATTCCAGTGGTGTATCTTAGGAAAGAGAAGGGTAAAAATTACATGGTGTAGTGTATGATTCTTAACACTATCACAGATGGTTATTAAAAATGTTGAAAAGTAGGAAGAATTAAATCAGTTTTCTTAGTTGCATGAGGAATTAATTGCTAATAAATTAAACTTTCAGAAGAAGAAATACCTCATTACAGTATTTTATGGTGTAGAAACTCTTAATCAAGAGTTAACTCCTCTTTCTTATTGTCAAATAAGCATAAGCATAATTATAGCCATTATTGAAAAGAATATGTAAATGCAGCACGGAACCCAAGAGTGACACACTTTAATCTTGGGCTGGATATGCAAGCATCAAGGAAACTTCACTCAGCTAAAATAAACTTTTCCTGTGAAATGCTTCATCTTATTCTCAAGATTATCCTTTGAAACCTGCAACTGTAAGTAGCACAAGAAGTAGCATAATTTCAGCCATGCCATGTGCAAGTGGAACTGAGCATTCAAATTCTGTAGGCAGTTGGTGCCATTTCTGGACAGAGAATTCTCACAAAGGCAATGGATTATATTTCATCTTAAAGAAACTTGTAGAGACTTTGCTAAAACTATTCTAGTGATTTTTTGTCATAGTATGTCATGCACTTAACCAAAGGAAGATATGAACAGACCATGAAGTTCAAAGAACAGCACAAGTCTGATTGGTTTTAAACTGTTGTCCAGAGGGACTAAAGGCTTCCTCTTTGTGTCGTTATTCCATGTTATACATGAAAGGATCCCTTCAAGAAAGAGGGATCTTCAGTCTAGGAAGAAAGAGCTGTAGAAAATCTTGTACAAGAAAACATAAGAGGCAGCAAAATTCGGACAGGATAACAAGATAGATAGGAAAAATGATTAACTCAATTCTCTGTTCCACTCATCTGGTGCAAGGGCATACTCAGGTCAGACAGGAATTAGGTGAAGAAGATTTTATGGTCTTTGTTATGCTAGCTTTGTCTTATCAGTCTATATTCATATGAATATTTTCAGGCACCTCTTCACTTCTGTTTAATATTCCTCTGCTCTTACAGCTAGGTTAACTATTTCTGCATTCTATTTCACCGCTGAAATATTTTTTAAAGACTTTTATACATCCAGTCCCTTCCGTTTCATAACGATTTGGTTTTATTTTTCAAGAATATAATAGGCTTTTGTCAAGTTCTTCATGGATTCATACGAATAACATTTAAATCCTGTGCAGTGAATCTAGCTCAGCTAGGTTAACTATTTCTGCATTCTATTTCACCGCTGAAATATTTTTTAAGACTTTTATACATCCAGTCCCTTCCGTTTCATAATGATTTGGTTTTGTTTTTCAAGAATATAATAGGCTTTTGTCACGTTCTTCATGGATTCATACGAAAAACATTTAAATCCTGTGCAGTAAATCTAGCTGTATTTCTCCTTCAAAGTGCATTCATCAAATTGAGTTTGTCTATTGACACAGCGTATTCAGTTCTATCAAAGTTTTCTCATCGTCCTCTTTTGAATGTGAACAACCAAAGCCTACCTGCAAGAGTACCTAAGAAACAAAACTGCCATGCGAATCCTCATCTTAGCAGTTGTTTCTCTTGTAGATAACAAGAGATCTAAACCTGAATCCTGAGCAGCCCTCTCAACCTTTGTTTTATAACAAACCTTCCTAGGTTGGTTTTGATAGATAGCAACAGAGAGAACAGAAGAGCTCAAGAGCAATTGAGGTTGTGATGACTGGAGAGTGTCCTGTGTAAAGAGCTTGTCCTCTCCTGTAATACAATGGAAACGTAATTTCTATTTCACTGGCAAAGGAAAGTAGCCCATTTTTTCTGTATGTGGATGAAAGTCTCTAATAAAGAAGTATTGCTTTTAATATGCTGTTGGAAATGAAGGGAATGTTGTGATACGAGTGGAATGTACTAATAGAAATGTTGAAATCTAAATTATAAGTAATATATAATAATAAGTGAATTTTGCATTGCTGAAAACTACCTCTGTAATTATTACTACCACCATTTGTTTTTTTCACTCAAAAGTAACTAGTGCTATAACTTTTAGCTCACATTCTACTTACTTATGATGCTGCTGGTGGTTTGCAGAACCACTACTGAGAGATCTGGGACTGAAAAGATCAAACCTGCTCTGGGGATTTTTTTTTTAACCCCTTATTGTAAAGGTTCATTTGCTATCTCCAATACTATTCAATTTGAAATCCTGGCTTTTCCTTGCCTATGCTACTCCAAAATTTTCAAAGTAAAATGTGTTTTGTCATGTTCTAAATTGTGACACATACAAAGTGGTTTTGAGTCTAGTTTTTAGTCCTGGTTAAAATTCCTGCCTAAGTTAAGAACTGATGATATAAGTGATAATGTGGATTTGGAAAGAAGGTAAAAAAAACCTACATGGAACAAAAATGCAATTTCAAAGTGTTACTTTAGCTGTTAAATGGACATGGAAAGGAGGACTTCTTGACTGTACCAGAATTTTTACGACTGTTCTATTACTTAGGAATATATATTGTCTTTACAAGAGCACTCGTTACAACAAATAAGCATGTAAGTATTGCTTATCTTTAATGGCTAAAAAAAGTAAGCAGCAAGTAAAATATTCAGTTGCTGGGTATTCTGGTAGAGCTATAAGAGGCTTCTGCAGCTCTTTTACAGCTGAAATATGTATTTCAAAATATCTCACTTTCAGCATCAAGAGATTGGTTTTAAAAGAGCTTGTCGGTGGTTCTTATTTTTGTTTATTATTTTAAAGACTAATTGAGAAAGTAAGAAGTCTTGTCACAAGTTTCTAGAAGCTGAAGAGAATTATTTTCTAAAACCAAAATAAGCTTCCTTGGTTTTAGCCTTTAGAGATCTGCTTTTAAATATCATTCCTTCATGTTTGTATGCTAGAAAGTGCAAGCGGTCATCACATAATAAGCAAATACAGGAATATTGAGGGTAAATGGAGTATATCTTACATTTGCAGGGTCAGCTTGAGAGGCAATGATTTTTGGTCAATCAGTTTTGACCAGACTCTCAGAATTTGCCAGATTTCCTAAGATTTCTAAAGCCTTATTTCCTAACCATTTCAAGTAAGTATGTGCTTGATAAGAGCTACGGTTAAGCTAAGGCTTTGTGCTATCCAAGGTCAGTTGAAATTTAGTTGATTTAATTCTGACATCTCTGCTCATCAGAATTATCCCTGTCCTTCCCTACCAAAAGTACCTAAGCATGTGTTGCAAAATTTTGACAAAATACCTTACTTTGAAGTGTCAGTGTACAACTCCGCTGGAGGAACATTTCTGCTAAGTTGAAGGCCAAGTCAGATCCTACTTAGCAATTTATCTGTAGCATTTCAGCTCCTTGTTTTGGTGGGTATTTTCCCTGCTGGGCAGCTTTTACAAGCCAAAATTCTCAGTGACATTTTCCTAAGGTAAGCAGGTATCAAAACAAATGATAAGCTTCTGCAGCGTGTTTTAAAAGGATGGCTTTGTTTTTCCTTTTTGTTTCTTTGCTGAAGTTGGAATAAGAATCTGCTGGTTAGGATCCTTCTGTAGAAAAAAAAAGTCATGTGAAATTCTCTCACCAAAATTTCTTAAGGAGTGTGTGAAGATGTGCAGGCAGCGAGACTGCGGTGGTGGGGTTGGTGCTGAGCAGCAGAGCCAGAGCTGGCAGCCTGTCTGCAGTGCTGCTCTCATCTGGCACCAGCTCTCTTCTTGGAACAGCTCTGTGTGGCCTCACATACATAAAGGATATTTAGGTTTTGTCACCTGTGCATTCAGACTACTACAATATTATATTAATACACTTTAAACTGATAGTCTGGTCTAATTGCTCCTTGTTCTTCTCTGATATACACTTAGAAATTTTCAGTGCTGAATCTTAGCACGTCTGTCTGCAGCTGCCTGCTCTTCAAGCCCTCTACTCTACCAAGATATCAAATAAATGTCTGCACTTGTGACTAATGTGCAAGGTGAAGAAGGTTCCAGTAACACTTAGAGAAGTAATTTAATCCCTGGATAGCATGCAATTTTTTGTAATAATTGCCAAGACGTTACCTTCTGCTTTGAAACTAAGGGTTTGTGTTGTGGTGTGTGAGCTGCAGCCACTGTCGCTAGGGAAGGGCATAAGTTTGACTGCTTTTGTTATATTTTTATCTGTGAGTGCCTGTTTGTGTAGGATTCTTTTGCTTGCAAGTATGGCAGATATGCTGGAAGGCAGGAAACTACTCAGAATGATGTAGATAAGCCTAATTTCTAAGAAAAGCATAAAAGAACATATTAAAAAAAAACAACAACCCACAAAGCCAGATTTGAACTGACTTCTTACTTATATTATTGTAAGACCAAAAGATTTTGCAATATCTCTTCTCTCCTACTACTTCACCCATGTCTCTGGGATATGCATTATATTGCTTTATAGTTTTGCCTCTCAGTAGTGATGTTGAGCAACTTCGCTTTCAGAGCTGGAATTGAAAACAGCGTGTTGCATGTCTAACCTAGTACTTCATTTATCCATGTAGCATATTTCACATCTTCACCCTTCATCCAGCTGCTTTAGCCCAAAGTGCTTAAAATAATTCATACAATCAATAAAAGGCACCTGCAAAATCCGGGCAAACACTAAATAAATGTTTTGCCAGAAATGCTGTTCAAACTATGCATGTTTTTCTGTTTGTATTGTGTTTGACCCTATTTCAGTGTAGATCTGTTTAAACAGCAGATAAATTAGTTGTGATGTAGGCTGGAATCCTGTTCTGGTGTCCAGAGAACTTTAATCAAAATTATTTTGAAGACACCATCTAAAGACCTCTGGAGTTTTAAATAAACCAGGTGAACATACAAACACGATTGATGTTCCCACTGTAAGGGTGCAGTGTTCCTGTGCCGAAAAAGTTACCCAGACAAATACAAACATGTAAATTAAGAATATAGCTTTTTCCCCCAAACTAGAATCAAAACTTTAGTAACTGAAAGAAGAAACATGATATTCAGTCAGGACAGTACAGGCATATTGCTGTCATTTGTAGGATATTTTGTTTTTAAATCTGCAAGTATAATTGAAAAAGGGGAGTTCATTTTTTTCAGAAGAAGTTGCACTTTGGATTTGTATACTTCCACCTTTCTCTGGTTGAAATCTCACTGTTTTGGAAAATACACAAGTTCATCTTAGTGCCTCACTTTTGCCACGTTTTTCTTTATTTCTTTTCTTTCTCTGTTGGTGCTTTTTTCTATTTATGGATCTCTAAGATCCAACTCCATTACAGATCCTTTATTTATTTTCCTTTCTGAAAGTGTTTTGTCTTTTCTTTCTCACATACAAACACGATTGGTTCTGTCTCTACTGTTCCCTTTATTACTGTGTTGAACTTAAAAATCAGTCTGCCTACTTCTAGGTGGGAAGTCTCATTTTTCCTTTGCTACATAAATTTCCTAGAGTCATCCAGGAATTAACTTCAAGGAAGCGTGGAGGTTATTTTCATTTGAATTGGGTTTTGTTTGTTCTGATTTTGTTATAGTATCCATCTGAAAATGTGTGTTTAGGATTAAACTACTTTGAATAAAATGTTTTCTGGAGTCAAATTTGTCAGGAGACGTTTTAAGTTGTCCAAATTCAGACAGAAGGTCTTTAAATTGAACCATAGGCCACAGAAAGCCTGCCTCAAACTATGACCAAACTTTAGATGATAGCAGGTTGAAGAACAAGGTATTCTGGAAATATTTGAGTTTTTGAAGTTGAAAGGTCACTTTTAGGTTTGCCAGAGCAGTGTGAGGCAGGGAACCTTGGAGAGCCTGGTTTTCTCTGCTGCCAATATGGTTTGTAATGATTTGCTCTGAAGGTTTTGGATGTTACTGTTGCTGAAGCAGCTTAAGGAATAGTTCTGCACATCCTATTCAGTAGAGGTAGGGTTGGAATTACTGTATTGGTCATATTGAGTATGTTCATTTTCAGGTATTTCTAGAGCTCTGAGCTCTTTTTCTTCAGAGTTGTCTATAGTATTTATGCCAAATGCAATTTGTGTTAACGTTAAAATCTAGAATGTTGTCATATGGCAGTAAAAGAATTATTTTTTAAAATTATTGCACTCCTACAAATCTTTTCTGTTCATGCTGATTAAAAGTAAATTTGGGTGTTCATTGGTTTTTTGTTCCACAAATTCCTCTTATGTGCTATTACAGCTCCTCATTTACAGAGGCCACAATTCCATTTAGCCTTGTGTTCAGTCGAGCTGCTATTGCTGCTGTCATCATCCCCTCAGTTTCCTGTGCAAATTATCAGAAAAAGTCATTAAATCTTGAAGTCATTGGCACCACTCATATAAAGGAAGATGTCTAGGAAAGCAAAATATATTTCCCTCCCCACACACATTTTTATGACTTAATTCAAGAAACAGTGGCAATTGTAGATAAACTGATGATTTGACACAGGTCTTGCTTACCCCTGTCAGACAAGGTTTGCCTGACAGCAGTTGTTTTAATTGGTTTGCTGCTTATGTAAAATACCACCATGTGGCACTAATGATATAATGTGAGTGTTCTTTTCAGAGTAACTGGAGAAATGCTCAGGTGACAGAGCATTTAGAAAAAGATCAATGAGAGTGAGATGCTTTTACATCCTGGAAGGGGCCTCATGTCTTCTGTTTAGGCTGAAGAGATTTGTAAATGATGATGCTGCCTTTCACATCCAGCTCACAGCAGAGAGATCCTTGTGCTGAAATTGCACATCTCATTGATTTATCAGCTGCGCAATATTTTCATGAATGCTAATGACTACATAACTTATATTTGCATTTCTTTTTTTTAATTGAATGATTGGAGGAAGATTTATTTGATCGTTCTTCTGTGTTAGAGTTTTTACTTTCAACAGCTTATTAACAAGTGCAGTCTTGGTCAGAGCATGCTCAGAGTACCTTGCCTTCTTAGAAAAGAACCTGTGCGAGGATAATGAAGTGCTTAATTGTCATTGCAGTCACAAACTGATTCTCAAATACAACATACACCTCCCATATAATTACTGAGATCAAACTGTATTTTTAAATCATTAATCCCATTTAACTGAAATGCCTTCTAAAAGTAACTTCTGTTTTGGCACTGTAGGAGGGCAACATGTTTTTTGGGGGGGTTTTTTGGCTATATTTTGACCTCTCCTGTTAGGTTCCTGTCCCTTAGTGATGCCATAGGAATTCACGTAACCTTTGGAGGGTTCCATTCTGTAACTTGCTCTGTATCGTATTTGAGAAAGAAAAAGGAAAATGAGTGCATTAGGCACTGGAAACCTACTGGGAAGGCAAAATTAGTGAATTTGGATTAAACTTTGCAGCACAGCATTTCTTAAAACAAATATTTCATTATTTCTTTAAAATGGAGAATTATGAAAATGTACTATGAAAGCCCTCGTGGTAAGAAAAGTGCTTGAAGAACTGAGCAGATTCAGAATTACATGCTTAATATGTATGGGTTTTTGCTTTAGTTCTTCCTAAAATTATTAATGATGCTTTTTTTCCTTAGGGATTATACCTCTTCCCATTTTGAGATTAAGTTCTATGCCTAAGAATGTGCTAAGTTATATAAAAAAAGATTCAATAGTTATTATAATCTATGCTCTACTTTTTGAAATCTGCATATAGCAATCCTTTCAACAATGCATATTCATAGAATATGTTAGAAACTTTACATCAAGGTGAAGAAGGGCTTCTCAACTGGAAATGCAAATTTACTGTTACAAATTCAAATTACAAGTTTTATCTCAGTAGGAAAGTTAATGCAAAAGATCAGTGGTGAGAGAAGTCATCCTCCAGTAGTATGATCTACCAAATAGTTGTGGAAGTTACTGTAACGTAACTTTACTGTTACTTTAACACCAAGATGACTTGGTGTTAAAGACAGCACAAACCTGAAAATTACTTCTGGTGTAAAGTTAAAAGCAGTTTGGCTCTTTGATTTGAAGACTGGCTTTGGCTCTTGGATTTACTAGACAAGAGAACAGCACCTGTGTTAAGAGTGAATTACTGATTGGTTTGGTGGAGGGGAGGAGTGAGGTAGCTAGTTCAGTGTAGTTATTAATTTCCATTTTCATTTGCTCCCAGGACTACTGGGAGGAAGGACTTCCCTTGTACTAGAAAGAAGGGGGAAGTAACCATATGTAACAAAGATGAGGTACTTGTGAGATGCTGGGGAGAAAATCTTTGTTCCCGCTCCTGTCTTTAAGAAGAAAGTACAAGGTTGCTGAAGAACAGGCTATCTTCTGAGGCTTTTTTTATCCTTTTTCTTTTCTTCTTCTTCTTTTAAATCTTTTCTAGAAAGTGAAACTGTACCAGTGAGAATCACCCTGGAAGACTTAAAACTCCTGTCTTTCCTTTTTATGCTCCTTGTCACTGCTTTGGTAACCGTGTCATTGTGCTTTAACAGGCAACCACCCAGAAACTGCTCATCTTAAACTCTTCCTTTTTTAAGATGCCAGTAGCAGTTTGGGTGTGAATTTGAAACTCAGTCCAGCTCCATCTAAGCCTGTTGACTTAAGGGTGTAATACAGGTGTGAAGTGGTTGTTTTAGTAGAAACACAGGAATCGTTCTCCATGGGTATGTTTGTCTGGAGCAAGGCATAGGTGCACAAAATAGAGCTAAATTAGAGAGTTTGAATTCTGTAGGCAAGACAGTCAGGTCACCGTGACGTACCTCATACAGCCTCATACTTCTTTTAACTGCCTGACACAACTTGGGTCCTAGGTGTACGCCACAGCATATACCGCATGTACACACGGTTGACTATTTGTGGTCTTTTTCTATGGGAATTTAGCTAATCTATGAACAGCAAAGTCTCTGCGTGTCTGTGAATATTGCCTAAAGTAGTCATATCAGGGGTGAAACTTCCTCTTGTTTTTACTGGAAAAACCTGCTTCATACTGTCCGACCAGCTGAAATAACCAAAGTCTAATTGGAAAAGGCACTTATGTGTGACTTTGGAGGAGTTTTGAGAGCTTATCTGTTGAAAAAAAGAAAAAGCTAAGATGACTTAAACATGCACTTTAAAGTGGCTATTTACACTTCTTTCAGTTTGCACTGTGTGCTGCACCAAGCTGCACAAAATGTGATTTTAAGTGATGAATTCTTTTGGACATGGAAAGCATTTTTCTGGTGTAAATGAAGGAGGGTGTCTCAGTGTAAGGTATTTTTCTCTAGTGGGTTGACATTGGCCAGCAGCTATAAGCATCTTGCAGCTGCTTCCTCCCTCTCTCCTTCCCAGTGGGACCAGAGGCTAGGAAGAACAACAGAGAATACTTGAGGCTCAAGATAGATAGTTTAATAAGTGTAATAAGTGTTGTAAGTGGGGAACAAACAAAACAAGTGATCCAAAGCCAATTACTCACCACTTCTCACAAGTAGATTAATGCCCAGCCAGTGTCTGAGCAATGGTTACCTCTCCTAAAAAACCCTTCCCTCAGTTTTTGTTGCTGTGTGGGACTTGATATGGCATGGATATCCCTTCGGTCAGCTGGAGTCAGCTGTCCAGGCTGTGCCCTCTCCCAGCCTCTTGCCCACCTCCATCCTACTTGCTGCAGGGGCAAAGTGGGGGAAAAAGGGAAAGCCTTGATACTGTGCAAACGGTGTTCAGCAATAGCTAACACACTTCTGTTATCAAGGCTGATTTAGTCACACATCCAAACCGCAGCGCCATATGGCTGGCCAGCTAGGAAGACCACTAACTCCATTCCTGCCAGACTCGGCACAGTCAGGTTATTGATCGTCTCTTCTAGAGTATGCCAAATACGTACAAAACTCTTTAGAACTGGGGTCATTGTCTAGAATAGTAGGCAATGGATAGATAAAATAAGTAAGAGCATAGAGATATACTGTACCAGTTACCTGACCACTTGAGGGGTTTTTATGCCTTTTAGAATTGGAGTCTATCAGTAATTGTATCCACGTGTAAGTGTTCTGGTTATGCATTATCCAGCAAAGTATATTTTTAAACAACAAAATACTTACCGTCATTTTAAGCCACTTCACATCTCTTTATACAGAAGAAGAATCCTTAGCAAATGCTTTTTGTTCTAGTAAGTTAAATTTCTTGTTTCCATACAGAAGTCTTTCAGTCTTACTAATTTTAATAAGCAGTAATCAGTGTTCTCTGGTTTTCCTTTTCAAATGAAGGGTCAGAGGTAAATAAACTGACCCTGTAAGTTTTAATCCAGCATTTCTCATTAAGGGGAGCACTTGGCAGAACTGACAAATGAATACGACTTCTTCCTTTGAATCATGGCTTTTACCAGGTAAACACCACTGCTGATGGCAAAAACACTCCCAATGAATATTCCACTGAATACCTGTTATTTGAATTATTTTTAGGAAGCTTAAAACAGTGCTGCAGATGTTAGCTGTTTAATATATAACAATCTAATAATACAATAATACAATAACAATAATAACTTCAACACTGAATTATTTCAGCACCCATTTAAACATAAGGGAAAATAATCTTCTTTATAGACATCACGCTTTGTATTTCTAGCATAGCGTTACTTCTCATTTCGTTGATTTTTCAAAGGTTGGAGGCCTGTTGGTAAAACAAATCCTGATACTCAATAGCTTCATGAGCAATGTTGTTGTTTGGGTTTTTTTTGTCACCTGTATCTTCATGTGCTGCCCAAATTGAATGTTTGAAGGAAATGCTGTATGTGATGTTTTCTTATCAAAAGCAATCATAGTCGTTGGGATTTGGGAGTCAAGAAGTGAGACTTATTTTTCTTGTGGTCATATGGACAGGAACATTGCATACGTTTTGCATGGAATTGCATGAAAGAAAACATCGTTATCAATGTTCTTACATTTTTCTTAAATATTAAATTTCCTAAATTTCAAACAACTTGGGTGACAAGGAACTCCTCTGTTGGCCACTGTTACCCCAGCCACAAAACTTCTAGAAATTCGGATATCCAAGCATAAAGGGATTCTGATGGTGTGAGGACACTTACACGACAAATTTCAAGTAGACTCATTCACCTTTCCACTGAATCATTATGCTATGCTTGTCTTGACACAGAATAGGCTATTTTGAGAGCATATGGCCTGGAAAAGTATTGCTAAGGAGGTGTAACAGAAATTCTTCTCCTAATGGCTCCAAATAATTCAAATATGTCATGGATGGTTGTTCCTGCCATGAGTGAGTATATAATGTATAGAAATGACGACTCGTGGAAGACTGACTTTGAAGAACCTCATTCTTTTCAATAAATGAGCTCCAAATGTATGAAATGCTACTACAACTGCATAATGAAGGTGATTCACTTACATTTCAAGGTTTTTCAAACTAGAAGGTGCTTCAGCTGAGATAGATATTAATGATTTAAGCATTTCTAAAATTTGGCTTTTTTTTCCTCCTCTGTTACTTAGACGTGAAAAGAGAAAATAACCTTTCTAATGTAAGGTGCAATTAACATTTGTCTGAGAATATTCATCGTGGTTCTGGTGGTGACAAGGTAGAAGGACATGGACTATTGCATTTATAAAACTAAAGTGATGCATCTGAAGAATTCAAGCAATAAACATATTTATAAAATTTATTTGGATATATTGCAAGAAAAATAGGTATAATGAATGAGACTCCTAGCTTTGCATATAATTATTACATGTTTCATTGCAGTGGGATTGTGGTGCGGATCTTGGAATTTTATGCATGGAGGAGGGGTTAAGAAAAATCCAAATCACAACAGAAATGTTTTGAGTGTTTATGGTTGAACGTAGAGCTCCAGCTGTGATCAATCCAAACTGGTGCATATACATTGTTAGTTTTTGTATAAGCTGATCGACCCTGAATATTAATTCAAAAGTAAAAAGGAACAATGTTCAGCTCAGGATTCTGCCTGGTTTGCCATCTGTTCTGTAAAAATGCACATTTGAATTGGCATCAGTTTTTAGTGTTTGTTGACAAACTAACAGACAAAAAAGTAAAATTAGAAATCAGTTGCAACCTCCCTTAGTCCAACTAAATCGGATCAAATTAGTCTTTCACCTCAGAATCGGAAAGAGGATTTGGGTGAAATAATAAATTCGAAATGTGGGGCAGTATAAACTGAACTCGTCCTCATGATTCAGATTTTGTGGCCTCATATGGTTGCAAGAAGAGGTAGTCAGTAGAAAAAACTTTGCATAAGATGATGTTTAAAGTACATG
>NW_010165714.1:31337-71253 GCF_000695765.1 Mesitornis unicolor | reverse complement strand
CAGGAATGATTACCTGGCGTTTTACCTTATAGCTTACATCTTCTATATTGTATCCTCAAGGACATAAACTTTTTGTAATGGAGAGAGTACAAACCAGATTTCTTCACAGATCTGATAGAAGAATGGGCTATGAAATCTAGATGAGGTGTAAGTGGAGCCGCATGCTTAGAAAAACCTTTGAGAAGAGAAAAAAGAAAATGAGAACCAATCTTGTGTTGTTTGCTTGGAATTTTTCGCCTTCAGTATCCTTCAGAAAAAGGTGAAATTTCAGGATCTTGAACTGTAACACCAGCTGCTAGGAACTGGTTCATAGATCTTGTTTTAAAAAATCAATTAAATTATCTGATGGTATAAAATTAAATTCTGGGATACTGTAGGAATAAGAAAGGATTTTTACATGATACAGTAGGTCCTTTTTTTATCTTTTCAAGATTATGTTCTCAATTGTCTGGAATGATTATCATCAAAACATAAGAATGTCTGTGGATTTAGTGGTTTTTAAAATATTAGTGTTTTAAATCCCATCAGATCTCTAGGTGAGTTACTGTATTGCATGCTTCATCCATAACCCTGTAGATAACTTCCTTCCACACATCCATTAACTGGAAGGAAATGCTCCACCGGTTGGAACCTGACAGGTGACGAGATCCCATGGCCTTGCAGAGATCACCTCAATCTTGTTCTTCTACAACAATAAGACAGAATGTTTTCATTGGTGCAAGATGAGTAAGACACAGTAAAGGTATAGGGAAAACTGTACTTAAACCTGCTTTTCCAGTCTTTGTAGAAATTGCTGAGCCAGTGTACTAAAGCTGAATATAAACTGCCTGTGAAAATCAAGTACGTTTTGAGAAAGTAAAAGCAATCTGTTTCTTCTTAATGCACTTGAAACCACTGCAGACTGTACTAATGTCACTGTGTATGTCTCTCTTATTTCTGTACAGGTATTCATTTTCTGTTTTGTTTACAGTAAGCATTTTATTTAGTATAGGGACTTAATATTGAAAGCAAACTCTAAAGGTAAAGGAAGATTTAAGCAGTGGTCTGTTGAAACAGAATCAAAACAGTGCCGGTCTGTAGTGCTGAGTAAGTGGTTTCGTGCATTTCTTGAGTCCTTAATATGTAGTTCTAGGCCAAATAAGTGTATAAAAATGAATTTGCTGTGTCTGTCTATATTAAATATAAAATAAGAAAGGAAAGATGGAGTACACAACGTAATCTGCAAGAGAGATGGAGAGGAGGGAGAAGAGATGCTGTGGAATCTCCATCCTTGGAGATATCCAAAGTTGGGTTTATAATGCCCTAAGCAAATGCATTTAACTTCAGATTTGGCCCTAATTTGAAAAGGTGGTTGCACCAGATGGTTTCAAAGGGTACTTTATGACTGAAGTTATCCTATGACTCTACGATCCTATGAATAAAAAATACTGCCAATTGCAATTGTGTTTTATTTACAAAACTGGCTTGGATATACAGTGTGGAATTAGTAGCATCTTGCCACTTACATTAGAAGCTCTCAAGTTAAAATCTGTAACACTGTTTAGTGTTACAGCAAATATGAAAGTTTTATGGATGGAGTTTGATTGTCTTGAGAGAACTCTTTGGGAACTCCCATCAATTGCTTCAATTTGGGCTCACGAATTTGAAGAGTGGGAAAACAGGAAAGCGAGACATACAGACTTAACTTTTTTAAAAGTCTCACTGTTATTCTTCTCTGTGTAAACAGTGGTTTGATATCGAAATAACAAAAGAGGAGGAAATAATTATTATAGTCATATTTTTCCTTGCAGAATAACTAAAGATGGGCAAAACTCTCTAAAATATAGGGCTGGCACAAAAGATTTCTGCATCAACGTGTTGTAATTGCACCACTGCAGTTTGCTGAAGCATTTGCTAGAAAGAGCAATTACAGTAAAACATAATCAGCACTTCATTTCATAACTGTGCAGACTGTTCAAAGCTGTTGCAAATTCTGCAGTGCCATGTGTGCACATTTGGCACACTGCAAATAGTGTTAATTTAACAATAAGAAAATGCTTGCAAATTAGGATCAGAAGTAGCAGCAACTGTGGCACTGTACTCACTAGTTTGTCCTGTTCTAGGGTCTGTAACTTCCTCTAGCACAAATGCATATTCTGCTTTCAGTCAGGTGCCTCAGCTCGTTTTCAAGGCTTGCTTAGCATCCAGACCGTCTTTTGAGAACTGTCAAGACTGAGCTTGTGATATAAGAGTTCAGCTCTATAGACTTCCACTTGTGTTACCTTGATTCACTCTTTGTAATTCACAGTAGCTCTTCATGTTTTTGCCTGATTGTTGGCTAATTCAGATTACAGACACAGGGTTGGGATGAAAGGCCAGGACCTAGGGTTCCCAGAATGAGCCATGTGTCCTCACTGGAAGAAGAGCTATGATCCCACTTTGTATCACCATATGCCTGTACATCTCAGTGTGCAGTCTCTCATACAGAAGTATAAAATCTCAACAGAAGTAGTGGAGTGTGCCCCAGCCCCAAACGTCTGCTTTGAATTGTCTGAGGAAAGGTAACGTGACAGGGAGCATATGAATCTCCTGAAGGCAGGGATTTCACTGTCATAGACATTTTTCTTACAAATTTGGTTGCTGCTCTTCCTCGCTTTTTTGTGATGCCCTTTGCAAAGAGTAGCAGGCAGATTTTAGACAAAAAAAGATCTGTCGTCCCTTTTGCACAGGGAAATAACTGCTTTCCAAGTTGCTGACAGAAAGCTCATTTGCAGCTGAAAGGCAGCAGTCAGCACAAACTTTAACTTTGTGAGCCTTGCTTCCTTTTGCCCATCGGCTGGATGTTTCTGCAGCAGCAACAAATTATACCACAGTCCACAAAACTTGAATATCAACTGGAGTTTGTGGTTGCTAAGAATTTGAGAGGATCCATAACCATTTGTGTGGCAAGAATAAGGTTTCTGAAGAAGTCCTGTAGGCCTTTGAGCTGCAGGGAAATCCGTTGTTTCCATCCCATGTACTGGATTAAAAAAACCCTAACAAACCAAACAGATTTAAATCTGAGTCAATGCCAAATGTAAGTGAAGCACTGAACCTAACAAATCTTGACAACTAAATTTGAACGATTACCTGTGTTCCTTCTGATTTGTGCCTACTGCAGCAGGCTAGATTTGAGACAGTGTCATGGTAGGATGATTTTATCATTCTGTTGCTTAGACAATCCTGCTGGGTAGAGACTGAGAGGCTGGGGAAATAGCAGGGAGCTGGCCTGTGGTTGATGGTGGAGTTTCGTTTCAAACCTACCCGTAGATTTTATGAGTGGCTTTCCATAGTTGAAACCTGGTTGATGGACGAAATAAAGACATGTTTTTTCTAGCTGAAAATAAGTAATATTTTACAAAGTCTCTTTCTGAATACGAGAAAATGTATTTCAGATTAATCTTAAATACTGCCTTTGTTTCCTTGTGGAAAAACACCGCACAGACTAAAGCTTCTGTTGAGAAACAGCTGTGGAGCAAACCTGGACCCTGTCAGGAAACAAGATAATTTTGTTTTCGTGCAAACAATTGTAGAGACTTATTTTTTAGCTTGTGATATTGAATATCTGAATGTAGAATGCTTCTGAATGAATGCTCTTTTATATGGAATACCTGCAAGTAATACCCCTTTCTGAACAGGAGTGGTGTGTGACTAGGTAAGTACTGAGCAAATGAGGAAGCGGAGGAAAAAGGTAGAAGCAGTAGTCATCTTATTTCAGGCATATAGGTGAAGCAGTAAATAAACGAAGGGACTCTGGAAAAATAAAGGTGACTTTAGTATCAATGATGGATTTGCTGAAATCACGTGCATCGCTAAATCAATGAGAGTGTGGTATCTGATAGCATTCTGAAAGCTCACTGATGGTAAAACCACACTAGGGCTGACCCTCTTAAACTAAGAACTAAAAGATCATATATGGGACAGAGGGAATCTCTTAACAGTTATCTTTGTAAGACATCATAATTTTAAATTGAGTTTATATAATGATGACCTTGCCATCGTCTGGGCTTGTACTCAGCCTTGTTGTACGCATGTCTTTAGCTTTCGAAAGCAGAATAAGAATGTATGTGTGAAGCTTGTTCCTGTAAACACTTGCTGGAAAGTATTCTGCTTGCTACTTTGAGTAGGTTCAGTGAACTGGGAAAATGAGATATAAATCTCTCTCAAAGCTTGCATCACAGCAAGTTCAGGTGCCTAAAATTAAAGACCTAAATAAGCCGTCTAGATTACTATAATTATTAGTGTAGGCCCCATCCCTGAAGATATTCAAGGTCAGGCTTGATGGGGCTCTGAGCAACCTGATCTTGTAACATTGTCCCTGCTCACTGCAGGGGCGTTGGACTGGATCAGCTTTAGAGGTCCCTTCCAACCTAATACATTTTATGATTCTATCATTTGAGAACTCCCAAAGCTCCCACTAAAGAAATCAATGCAAAAGGAGAGCAAGCTCCAGTAACAATTGGGAGGGATGGAGATGCTTGAACTGCTGTTGTCAATAATTTTTATTTTGATCCTAAGCTAGGACTGATACTCTGCTGACCAGTAAATATTGTCTATTGATTCTGTCACCTGAATTAATGTCTATTGACCTGTATCCTGCTTTCCTTTGATGCTTGCTTTCTTAGCATTTGATGCAGGAGGCAGAAGCAACCTGTAATTCTCATTTAGTCTTTTAAAACTTCAGTTTTGCCTCTATAGTACTTAACCAAATGCATAGCCTGTATGAATAGCAGTAGTAAGTAATTAATACAGGATGATTTCATTTGTGTTTGGTAGAGGAGGAATATTATATGGCTAGGGATATGTCTAATTAGCACTTATTACACCGTATTGTTCCCACTGATTGGGATATTTTAATAGCTTATTCACAGCCTTTTATTCTTTTTCCCTGAAGAAAAGCAGGCAGAAGTAGAATTGCTTTGTTAAAGTAAAAATGAGTTCAGTTTTATCTCTGAAGAAATAATGTTGTCATGAAAGCGTGTCCCCCAAAGGCAATGTTTTTCATTAAGAATGTAAGATTTAGTGATGTCTGCTAGAATGGGATATCTTCTGGTAATAGATAGGCAGTGAATTCCAGGCACACTTATGGGTCATTTACAGAGCAAATACTTGAAGACTATTTGGTTTTTTGTTGGTTGGGATTTTTAGATATGTGTGTATATACATATACCTGTGCAAACTCTGGTATGTCTCTTACGACTTTTTTTTTCTCAGAATTTTGCTTTTCTAATCTTGAACCTAGCTGACCTCACCCCTCTGTCTACTCAAAATATAAAATGGCTTAAAGGGTTTTTGATCAGACAATAAAACTTCCCAATAGCATATTGTAAAAAAATAAGTAGCAGAATCCAAAATTCTGCTTCTTCCTTGATTGTTTTGTCAAAGATTCTTGAAAATGGAGAGGGAGACGTTGGCTAACAGGGATGTTGTGTTATATAAAGGTGTCACCTTAGCTGCTTTTTGTAACTAACCTTCTTTTTGTAGTGTGTTCAAGATGCTTGTTTCACTTGTTAATATTTAAATTTGATGGAGAATTGATACCTAGATTACCAGTTTTCTTTTTTTCCCATTTAAATGACTAGGTTCTGCTTGAGGGTTGCAGCCAGGTGATCCCCCCATCTTTATCCTCTTTAATCCTAGGATATTTCCAGGAGATTAAAATATTTCACATCAAATTTAAAGCAAACTAATTAAATTTTAGTTTATCTTAATTGGCTCTCTAGAACGCTAAACTTAAATCCATTAAAGGAATATGAATATATTACTGCAACAAAAGCAGATTCAGCGCTGGATTCAGAGTGGGTTGGTTAGGCATTTGTCCAGTTGAGGCTTGAAAAAATTCCAAGGAAGGAGACTGTGCTGTCTTTCTGGGCCTCTGTTGCAAATCTTAGTTATCCTCACAGTGAAAAAATGGATATAGCCACTCTTTAAGTGTTTTCTCTTGTTCTTCTGCCATACATCCTGTGTGTATGTATATACTGTATGCCTTTATAGCTTATTATTGGGAAACCCAAAACTGAGATGGTCCAAAAAACCCATGTCTGTAGCTCAAAAATATAACCACAACATGAACAATAAATTTAAACTTGTAGTGGAAGATACTAGTGGAAAAAATGACATTGGACAGAAGAATGTCTTTTGAGAAGATGTGCCCAATTCTTCATAACTTCGAGCTGTCCTGCAAATGGTGACTGTGTAGTTGTTTCTCTGCTCTTTTTGACCTTCTAACCTCAAATTCTTGGTGATGTATTGAACTCCTGATGAACCTTTTTAAAGCCTACAACTTTTTCCTTTTAGATAGGAATGAACTATTGTTTCTGACAAACTTCAACTTGTGACTTTTTTTTGTTAAAGATGGAACATGTCTTTTCCCCATCATTGAGTTTTAACATTTCACATTTTCAAGTATTTGGCTACTAACATAGCATTACTTTTAATGAGAAAATTCAAAGCTGATTTCTCGCCAGCTGTCACAGTTAAATAGCTTGGCATTAAAAGCTACCAGAGAGAGAAGCTGTAAAATGACATCAATGGCTAAATAAAAGGTTTGTGGGGAAATGTATAGAAATCACATGTTTGCAGTTTCAAAGGCAATTAATTACAATTGCATTGTAATTTTCTACCCATTATCTTTAAAAGTGCATCACAGTCACATTAAAAATGTGGTATTTTCTTTGACTTTTTCAGGTCCTCTTCCCCTTCCTTCCTGTTGCAAGATTGACTGACTGACTTGGTAGTATTGACTGTGTCATATTTTCGAATAGTTAAACATTAACAAATGTTGAGTTTCAAGATTTGTATTTTAAGCTGTTCATTTTAGGTATACTCTCCGTTATTAGAAATGCCATTTCCAGAGGTCATTAAGCGTAACATTTAATGACTTTCCAGAATATGAATTGTTTTTCCTTTCTCTTGGGGTATTGAAAGTACTTGTTTGTTTTTGGGCTGCTTTTCCATTGAAGTCCTGTTGCTAGAATGAGCAAGAACATGTTTCTATTTTGACTTAAGTTTTCAGATAGGATGGTTTATTGAGCAGTTTGAGAGGTGTACCAGTGATATGAATAAAGGCACCCAGGACTGTGGGGTTTTTTATGTAGTAATTAAATTTTCGAATGATTTTTGAAAGAAGTAATATTTCTGAAATATTGTTTCTCTGTCTCACTTTTACACATCTTTGCCAAATGTAATTTCTGTTAATGGCAGAAATTTTCAAGCTCTTAAGATAAATACAAGCCAACAAAACCTCCCAAACTTTAGCTGGTGTCATTAACTGTCTCTCCATTTAAAGGCAAAGTTCAAAACTGAGTACGTGACTATAAAATTGACCCTTGGAGAAATCAAATGGAGACATAAAATCTTGTCACTGTTGCTGTTTAAAATGTAGTTTCAGAGTGAAGCGACTGAATGTTCTGAGAGCAGGATACGGATTTATTTATTTTTTAGTTAATACTAAGTTATGTTAAAAGTTCAGCTGGATGAGCAGATGGGTGGTGGGGATTCTCAGTTGTGGGCTCCTGTTTTTCCCACTGCTTCACCTTTCTTGTCACTTGCCAGCTTTGTGAGAATGTTTTTATTAGGAAGCTATTACCGTAGCCAAGTTGTCCCAGTTTAAATGGCCTAGCATCTCAGAACTGCAGGGCGTGCACAGGATAGATGAAGCGTGTTTGGAGCCAGGGGTAGGTGGAAATGTTGAAGACAAGGAAAAAAACATTCTTCCAGTTCAGCTTCCTATGAAAGCTATGTGTACCTTTCAAACTGAAAGTCCAACTTTTTCCTTTCGTATTATAGAGCCTTTTCTTTCCATCTGTTACAAAAGAAAACCCAATAATTACATGCCTATAAAGGTTTAAATTGTTAGAGTCAGTGTCGGTTGAGGATGGTTGGAGAAGGTGTATTTTTGTCAGCGCTTACTACCAAATGCAAACTGTACTCAGACCTTTAGTTGAGGTTGGTGTTTCATGCTTCACAAGGTATACTACTTCTGCATATAATAGTAAGCTGGGGTACTCTCTCATGTATTCTATCAAAAAACCAAATATATTTACTGCCAAGTAGATTAATACACTCTAGCGTTACGTTGCTATTATACATGATATTGTGGGTGCAATTCATTTTTCAGTAGGAATGATAGAAGAAAGTCCCAACTTGGTGATGGATGTGAAATTAGGACATGGCCTTTGTCTGCGTATCATAGCTTGCAGCATGGTTTGCCCTCCACATTGACTTCTGTAGAAAGCTTTATTCATCAAGGGCTTTAAGCCACTGTTCTGTGGTGCATAACATTTCAGTCCTATGCTTTTATTTGCACGTAGAGGTGAATAACCTTCTTTCATTCTTATGTAATAGCATCCTTGTTCCGAAGTACAAATGAGACTTTATAGCCTTTTGCAGTGGTAGCCAGGAAAGAGTTTTCATACTGTTTTCAGCCATGTGCTCTGCACAAGGCAGTGTGCTGCACTGGTGGCTGCAGCAGAACAGGGTAAATTAAAGATCTGAACACACAAGATTCCCTGCAGGCTTCCTCCATCCTTGTCCTGTTCCAGACTCTGTGCCTCCCAGTGCAGGGTGCAAAGCATTTTTGCACCCGCGGCTGCCCTCCAGGCACTGAATTACATACACGGCCCGGCAGAGAGGTCAGCGTGGCGCTCCCTGTTCTGGCTGGCTGCAGGTGTAACCGCGCTCCTTTTCCTGCCAATTTGAAAGAGCATCACCTTGAACAGGAAGTTTTTTTAGGACAGAAGTGTTTTGTACATTTTTTAGCACTCTGGCTTCTGATGGCACCCCCTGGGCAGAATAAAATATTCATCC
The DNA here is from genome assembly GCF_000695765.1 of Mesitornis unicolor. Lineage (NCBI taxonomy): Eukaryota > Metazoa > Chordata > Aves > Mesitornithiformes > Mesitornithidae > Mesitornis > Mesitornis unicolor. The sequence goes on along the minus strand of NW_010165714.1, from coordinate 62,427 downwards.
ATCGGCGTGACAAATCGTAAAACCTGCAGCAGAATCTTATTATCTCATGGCTGATCCGACCTCTGCTTAGCACTCGGCTGGAAATTTTTGCTTTCTCTTGTCAGACTACTTCAACATGAAAGAAGCCATCTTAAAGTGTGGTCTTTTCATTGGCAATTAATCCCTGTTTCAAATGACAATCTGTTCGAGCAGATGACAAACAGGAGTCTGATCTTCCTCAGGAAGAATTGAGGCTTTAACAACAATAACAAAAACATGCTGAATGGCAGCGTTCTAAAAGTGAGACTGACAGGAGATATTATTCCAGTCAAAACTACAGGCAGTAATAAGTCCAGAGAAGGAACAGTCTAACTTTTTGCTTTTTATTTTCTTTCTTATGTAGAAATAGTGTAGAAATGTAGCAAGATTGAATGAAGTTTCATTTGCAATATTGGAACCTTTTGAAGTTTGTCCTAAAAATTAGGCGACACCTCATCAGTAGTTCCTTTTTCCATCAAAACCTGTGGTGACAGTAATGTTCTTGCACTTTTGATAGTGGCATATGATGGTGGGAGATTCGGCTACCGTGATTTCTTTAATGTTAAAAGTATATCCCGTATGTCATCTAAACTGAAGACTCAAGTCTAAGGTAAATTTCTAAGTGTTGGCAGAGCAGGGAATTTTATTCCTTTTAGTACTCTTATTCTTCAGTAAGACTGGGATGTACTCTAAGCCTTATATGAAATATGTAATCTCATTTGTATGGATTTCATTTTACTTTGAAATCTGCTAGTTCTGGCATAAAAAAAATCCTTAAAGCATATTTGCTATTTCTGTGTGCTATCCCAGAAATCAACAGAGCTATTCCAATATAAATTAGAAGAGAATTTTCAAATCTTGAATATTCATCACATGAAGTAATGTTATGCAGAAAATCCTAGGGGAAATTGCCAACTACCAATAATGAAGGAAGATGTTTCTGAATGGGAAAAGTCTAAAAGCTGAAGCTAAAGCATTGGTTTAGACTCCCTTCCGACTGATATTTTTATAAGCTCCTATACCAGTCATGTGTTGTAGAGATTGCAGCGCTTCTTTGAAATTTCTAATTATTTGAGACCTTCTAATTATGCCTCTTATTGATCAGCATGCTGGAGACCAGCCTAGGCTCGATCAATGATCTGTGACCCTCTGGGAGGTCTCCAGTGTGCTAATTCAGAGCTTGGTGGATAATTCAGGAACAATAGCAGAAGCTTTTGTGGGCTTAGGTTGTTTGCAGTGGAATTAATACACTCGCTAGTTCAAACCAAGGGCTTTGCAAGCCAAATGTCAGCTTAGTTCTCTGTTCAACAGTTTTCTTTACCGTGTCACTAGAAACCTGTAAAATTACAGTGGTAATCTTTCCCAATTTCCAAATACAAAGCCAACGTTTATTTGTTAATAGCATAGAAAAATCTTGAATAGAGAAGCCTTTCTCAGCTTCAGCATTTCCTCCAATTCATAAATGGATAGAATAAATATAGCCTAGTCATTTAATGACTCCTTTAGTGGTCTCAAGGCTGTAATTTACTGAAATGTAATGAATCATGCTTTGTGAGGGAGCATGGCATGGCAGATTTTACTTTGTTTTTTTTCCCTTGAATCTTCTTCATTTTATTGTGGTTTTTCCTTGGCCAATAAATTGCACAGGGATAGGTTTTATAGAGGGAGATGATGTGCTATCCTCTTTTTTTTTTCTCCCAGAAACAAAGACTGCAATGTGATTATTAAGTGAAGAAAATGCTGAAGTGAAAATTTCTCTGCTATTATCATTTAGTCTTGATTCTAATCTGCCTTCTGTTCTGCCAGCCTTCGTGTTAGTCTGCCTGAGAGTAACGGGAGGATGGAGGAACACCGAGTAACAGGCAATTGGCTTGATTTTTCTAGTAGCTCCTTTGGGTAAATAGAGCAAGTTTAGAAGATTCTCAATTCTAGCTGCACAATATAAGGAAACTGAGCTTTCTGCACACATTTCTGGGCCTGTGCTTAAGAGATATTGCTTCAAGAGTCAATAAAAATGAGAATTTATTGGAGTTATAAGGATCCTGTTATGCCGCAGTGTTCTGAAATTTCATTAGGTTTTTTTATGATCATTCACACAATGTGAAGCATTAACCTTGAACCAAATAAAGGCATTTAATTTTTCTTGACATGTCAAATTTGACATGCCTGGTTTTTGTAAAGGTTACCAAAACTCATATACATATTTTTCATTAACTGAATTTTGCTAAAGTCAATATTTTATTGGTCAGAGTATTTTAGCACATCTAGAGCTAGTTGAAAGCAGTACGATGTGTTGATGAAAATGTCTATCAAAGTTTTCAAATCTCTTTTATAACAAAACAAGAATTAAGTAATTTCTGTCCAGAATTATGCCTGTGCTGAACTGAAATCCAGTTCAGTTTTCTCTTAAAATGAATTCTGCTTTGCTAGAAGTTAAGTTATGAAAGTACACTGTGAAAGTTACTGCAGCCTGTTCTGACTGGGCTCTGTTAATGGCTATCTGCACACTTTGCTGAGCTCTTTCATCATGAAAGACCCTCTGGCAAGGCTGGAACATCAGCCTGCAACCCAAGTTCCTTCTGAGCCATTCTCTTTACTGGAAGAAAGAGATGTCTGACAGACCAGCGAAGAGTAGGAAAATGTCTTTAGGCTTGGCTTTTTCATCCTGTTAGTCCCCAGGCACAACTATAATAATGCAAAAAGCTGAGTTAACTTATCTCCTTGTCCTAAGAGATGTGTTCTGGTTCACTTGTCATGTCAGTGCTTACACTTTATCATCACACAAGTCTCCTAGAAAATCCTTCACTTTATAAGCAACTGTAATTTAAGCAATACTGTGATAATAGCTTACACATGCTGATGTTTAATGAGGATCTTTGTCTTATGAGTAGCAATGTAGGTTATTGCCTATTACTCACATACCACATGCGATCCGAAAGCTTCGGCTTAAATTCAGGATCATAACAAGAATTAAGCTGAGGTGGTTAGGCTGTATGTTCTATCATGGATACTGTTGGTCATCAGTCAGGTAGTCTGCAACACACATGCTAGGATTGATGATGGATTGTAGAGAAACAAGGACCACCTGGTTAAAAACAAAACAAACCAAAAAGCTTTGTCAGAGCTGATTTATCTTCTGTCTTCCTCTCCTATCCTTTGACATTTATAAATCAATTTACTGCTTATTTAACTTAATAAGTAAGAAGCGTTATGAGGAAAGTGAATTATCTGAAATGGCTATGTTTGCTTTTAGAGAGTTCTTAATTTTTTATTAAGGACAAGTAGTTTATATAAATATATTCTTCCTGAGTTGGATTTTCCCCACGGGATTTAAATGTCCTCTGCAATAATAGGAGACACATAGCCTCTTAAAACACATAGAAATTATTTTACAAACTTTGTGTCAGATCACGCAGAACCAAGTAAAATTGAGAAAATATATTCTAAAAGTAAAGAAGGTGTGCTGTGCATAATGCTGCTTATGTTTTGCAAAATCATGCCTTGTGTCTACCAGCAAAAAATTACTATGATCCAGTTTCAAACCCCCTGTTCATTAGCATTTATCTGTCAGATGTTGGAGCTGTCTATTACCATTTGGTTTTTTGCAATCAAATTTATAGTAGTTGATTGCTTTTTATTTCCTACAAATAAAAATATAGCCATCTTTCCTACAGAAAGTCTGATTTCTCATGTAACTAGGAAGTAGTGTAAGCTTTGTATTTCCAGCATCTCAGTTCAACAAAGTACCAAATGTAGCGTTCTCAGACAACCCGGTGCTATCTTGAATCACTGAGATGATATTACCTCGGTCTCGTTCCTCTCCAAGTCCTAGGAGGTGGGTACTGAAAGAAGAAAGAACACCTCCTGATGTGAAATTAAAACTAAATTTAATCTTAAAAAAATCCTAGAAAAAGGATTTCAAAAGAAACAGATGAGTAGAATGTTATTTCTACCTTGCCAAAATAATTAGTTTCTATTTTGGTAATATTCTCCACCAAACTGGTTGTAGGCAGTAGGTTCTGGGCCACTTGCAGGACACTTACGGATAATCAAAGTTCAGATAATCAAACAAGTCTCCTGGCTTCAGCAGATGGTATGCTTAAAGTTGTCACTTTTCCACAGAAACATATATAGGGCCAAATTTTATTCTGGGTAACTTATGCTATATAGATTAGCAGCAGTGTTTCAGAGATAAGACAAAACAATGTGAAAAGATCTCTCTTAGAAATGTTAAAGCCGCTAATGAACCTATGCAAAGTCCAGGACCTATTTTAGTTACAGTTTGTTTTATCTACTAAAGGTACTAAGAGTACACCTATCTAATATTATGTCTGCTAAAGGTGTAACCAAGCAACCAAGCCGGCGATCACCAACAACGCCCCGTTCTGTAAAGTGAATCAAGGATGGAAAATTTATTGCTTTAAAGTTTACTGGAGCCTTAAGCCTTTGTTATATGAAACAGGCCCCTCAGCTTTTCTAGCCAAGTCTTTGACCCAAGGGTGTTAGAGGGTCTCTCCCATTCAAGTCTGGGGTTTGTGGGAGGTTACAGAGCCACCCCAGACCCAATTTCCGTAAACATTACGCATGATTGGGAGTAGGAGGAGTTGGTTTAATTAGCTATGGGAAATTGTATACATATACACATTATAAAGGATACATACGTGCAAACACACCAGGCAAGGTGTGTGTTGTTGGTGAAACTATTCCCCTTCACACCCAGCTGTAATAAAGAAGTGTCTGCTCATCTGCATCACATTGATGTCGATGAGTTATTCTCATCCTGGTTTTTCAGTGACAGCAGGTTGCTCTTACTATGAAATATTGCTGAATTTGACTGCTTTTATATCTAACATATACTTCTATTTAAAGTGGTTTGAATAAAGTAATGTAGGTTCTTACTGATAATAGTTTGCATATAAAGAACTGAAAGTTTATAGATAACTAATACGCCTTTCACAGAAGTGGCCCCCACCTACCTTCTTAATAATTTTTTATATTGGTTGTGCAGTGATTGTGCTTACAAAGACTTCTTACTCATTCACAGCTGTGTTCTCAAATAGATAACCTTAGGAAGAAGATGATCCTCCTGTGCATTTGTTAGAGCTGACGTTCACCCTCATAGCTTTAGGCTGAATGGTTTTTCTTTTTTCTCTCTGGAAGTGTTCTAGCACTTCAAGCGTGTATCTCAGGAGTTTGTATGAAGGATGACAGCCTGTGCTTCCCTATTCACAAAATACTGAGGCTGCTTCTCATTCCTTAGAGGAAATTTTTTTGCTCTGCTCTGAAATGAGAACATATTGGGTCACTCCAAAGGCCTGTCCTGTCTCTTGTGCTGTTGAGGTGGGGTTTCCTTTGAGAAAAAAAAAGAAGAAAAAACCATGATTGTAAACTGATCACTTCCTCTGCTGTATCTTTTCAGTTTCCACTGTCCTGGGAAGTGTGTGTGCTTATAATGTGTCAGTAAAGAGCAAATGCATCCCAATGAACAAGGGAAAACCCCATCCAAATACTAGAAAAAAGAGAATTACTGAGACTATAATTATTTTTACCCAAGTTCGCACTGTAAATATTGTTTTTGATAGAAGAAAGCTTACAATAAAGACACCGCATTTTGTTCTTAAATACATCTATAGAACAAGCATCTACGTTCATGTATAGATCCAACGTCCCAGATGATTTATAAGAACTTTCCTCCTTTCAGATAATGCATTTGTTATTGATTGTCTGACTGTACATTGAAGAAGTGATGATAAATGTTGGAAATTTCATAGGCATTAATAATTCATGAAAGTGTAAATAATTTTCATAGTCTCTAATTATTACATTTTTTGGTTGAACTCAGCATAGATGTAATCATTATCTACTTAATGTGTGAAAATAGTTTACTTTTTAGGGCTGCATATCCTTACAGATTTTTTATCATGCTTGAAACTTTGTAATTAGTGTCTTATCAAAGAATATTTGCTTGGCTGCTCGCAAAGATGAACTAAGCAGCATACCTTGGTGCTTTCCCAGTGGCGACTAAATTGATATTGAACAAAATTGATTTATTTTGTGGTTGATATTTCTTTCAACTGATCCTAACTGTAAAATCTGTATCAAGAAAACAACTCCATGATATCTTTTTGACAACCTCTTAATCTCTCTGAGATTCTGGGAGAACTACAATAAACCGGTATGTCAGAAACGTGGCTTTCATCTTAATATCCTGGAGGTATGTTACATGTTATCCCCTAAAGGAGATGAAGCTTTCTCAAGTATGTGCTCTACTTGTGTAGCCCAGGATGACCCGGTAAACTGCAAACTTCCTGGCTCTCTGCTTTTGTCACTTATGTTGTTTCAAATTGCCAACAGCAGCAAAAGACGAGCGCCTGCAAAAATGTACTTTGTTGACCTACAGACCTTGAAGATTGATCATTCCAAAAGTTAACACTCAAAACCACAACCATTTTCTTATGCAAAATAGCTGGTATAAACTGAGGCAGCTGGTGAGACCTGAAGACCCTTCTGGAATTTCGGAATCCAGTATGAAAAACTGCCTTTTAAAAGAAGCACAGGTTTTGGATTAAATCTGAATGTCCATTCTCATATATTCAATTTTCAGAAAGTCTAGCAATAGGATGCTCAAACAATATGTGCATATCAGATTAGTTTGAACTCTTAAACCTTGTCCTCCTGTTCAGGTAAAACCAAAGATGCTGCTGGAAAAAGGACTTGCCTGTAAGAGGCGCCTTTCTAATATGTGGTATTTGGGATTGTACGCAAATAATTGATAAAGCATTCCTATTAAGGCTGCCTGCCTGAGCACGCACGTGGCACTGCGAGTATGAAAATGAGCAGCATTTCTCTGACAGCCTTACAAAATCCAAAGTGATCCTGTATGTTTTCCGTCTTAGTTAAGTGTCTAAGTTCTGAGAAAGAAGGGCTTGGGAAGGGACAGTGTTTCATGCCCATCAGGAGGGAGGTGCATGGAGGGAAAATATTACTGTTTCATTTACATAACTAAAAAAAGCAAACTTTCCAGTTTAGTATTTGGATTTTCTTCAAATTTGTGTTTTCTCTTTCCATAAAATACTATACTATTAATCAATCTTCCAGAAGATACCTTATTGCTCTTGGTGGCTATTTACTGAGGAAATAGATGTTTAGTGTTTTGGAATATTTTTTATTAGAAGTTTCACAGTACAAACACATTTTATTACCAACTAATGTAAAACACCTGGGGTTTTTTTGAAGAATGTTAAAATCACAGACAACTTCATATTTTACACTCCAGTAATTCAAGTCAATACATCCAGTTACATAAATACAGAAATACAAGATCATACTAGAGAAACTAAAAGCAAAGCTTTGAAGATGCAGTCTTTAGTTTGACATTAATGTAAATGCTGAATCTGGTTATGTGCTCTGCATCTCTGTTGTGTAGCAGAGTACGTCAGTGTTTAAATTGAAAAAACTAAATTTGGTATTGACTTTCTAATTTTGTAGAGGATTAATTGCAGTATTAGTTTATACATCAAATCAGTGAGACTATTCACTTAGACTGAAAATTACAGACTCTAGATTGGAGGCTTTTAAAATAGCAATAGGTCAAATTGGCAAAGAAACCTTTTTTTGTTGTTTTGAAGCACAGTTTGATTACTGCATTCTGTAAATCCAAAGGTAGATGCTAATGAATTGAGTAACAAGATCTTCATGGCAGTTGCTTGAACATCTGGAACAAAAATCTAATAGAAGTTACTTCAGTTAAATGACTGGGAGCAATATATTTGTTATTCATCCACTGATTTTACAGGTCCTTGTCCTTGTCCTTCAATAGAGAATATCCCACTCTGGGATTTCCCTTCATTGCATCAGCGAGGGCAGTAAATATGCAAATACCTTGCTAGTCACTAGTGACTGCTTGGGTGTCAACAGCAAATGTAGTGTAATTCGAGTTTGGTCCTTTCATTCAAGTTTGCTGTGGGCTAAGAGCATTAATGCACTGTGGCACTGTTGGCTACCATAGATCAATTTATGCCTGATAACTTAGAATCTTAGAATCATTAAGATTGGAAGAGACCTTTAAGATCATCAAGTCCAATCGTCAACCTAACAGCACCATGCTCACTAAACCATGCCCTGGAGTGCCATATCCACAGGCTTCTTGAACACCTCCCTGGGCAGCCTGTTTCAGTGCCAAGCTTGTCATCTTCCCCTATGGCTCGTCTTGTGGCACTTGGGGACAACCTGCTCCTGTGCCTTTAAGACTTCCTTCTTAAGAAAGTACCCCCTTCATGGGCTCTTCTGCCCTTCAGGGCTGTCTCCCAAGGGACTCTCTTCTACCAGTGTCCCAAACAGGCCAAAGTCTGCCCTCCAGAAGTCTATGGTGGTGATTTTGCTAACCCTTCTCCTTACTTCACCAAGAATTGAGGACTCTATCATTTCATGGTCACTAACCTCAAGCCTCCAATCACCACATCTTTCACCAGTCCTTCTCTGTGAACAGCAAGTCGAGCAAGGCACCTCCCCTTGTAGGCTCACTTACCAACTGTGTCAGCAAGTTATCTTCCACACACTCCAGAAACTTCCTAGACTGTTTCCTCCCTGCTGTGCTGTATCTCCAGCAGACATCTGGGAAGTTGAAGTCACCCACAAGAACAAGGGCTAGTGACTGCCATACTTCTCCTAGCTGCTTGTGGAATGCTTTGTCTGCCTCTTCTTCCTGGTTGAGTGGTCTATAACAGACTCCCAGCAGGATACCAGCCTTGTTAGCCTTCCTCCTCATCCTTACCCATATGCACTCAACCTTGTCATCACAATTGTTGAGCTCTATACAATAAAAGCACTCCCTAACATACAAAGCCACCCCACTGCCTCTCCTTCTTTGCCTAACCTTTCTGAAGAGCTTGTAGCCATCCATTGCAGGATTCCAGTCATGAGAGTCATCCCACCATGTTTCTGTGATGGCAACTAAGTCATAGGTATTCTGCTACACGATGGTTTCCGGCTCCTCCTGTGCATTGCCCATACTGTGTGCGTGGGCACAGGCGTGCTTGAGTTGGATTATCGATTTCATCCCCAACACCGGCATATACCACCCCTTGGTTCATCTCTAGTGAGCCTGGTATTATCCCCTTGCCCTTTCAAACCTTGTTTAAAGCCCTGTGAAATTGCTGCTCACAATATGTGTGGTTTGTCTTAATGATTGCTTACTGGAGTACTGACTGTTTATGAGTTTAATTTGCCCAGTGACTTCAGTAGGTTCAATTTACAAGTGGATGTGTTTGCAGGACTTATGAGGGCTGCTTTATGTCATATTTTTATTAATTAATACTAAATCGATTTTAACATCTATCTGTTTCCTGGCTTTATGGATATGAACACTCCATTGCTGAACACAGCAGCAAGTTCCAACCAAAGGATTGAGGCTAGGAAATGTAAAGCAGTCTCCTAGGTATGACATCTGCCTCTCACCCCATGCTGTCAGTCACTCTTGTTTTGCTCTAAGTCGGTGTGCAGGAACAGCCACACATCAACGTTTGTGTTAGTTCATTTATTTTTCTAACTAAAGCAAAGATAAACTTAATCTATCAGAAAACTCTGCTCATCTGTGAAGGTCACATCCACAGCTCCTCTCCAGTCAGAGGGAATAGGTCACAATGTACCTTGGTAGCTTTCACTGTGTGGTCACTTATTCTTTACAGGGTGACAGTTGTTTATAATTAATCCACTTCCTGGACTAATTGGCGATGAGACTTCAGCTTTATTGAGGGATCAGCTCTGAGTGTGGAGGCTGACCAACTTGTATAGTAAACAATTGAGCAATGATAGATACTGAGGTAAGAAAAAACTTTCAGGGAGAAGAGGAAGATCTAGGTTGGTAGATGTTTCTCTCTACTTTTGCGGAGAAAAACATGTGAAGTTCGTAAAGCTTGTGAACTTGCAAATTAAATCTGTTGAAGAAAGAGTAGCAATTTTAAGCTGTAACATTCACTTAAAACCTCCTTTGTTTTCAGGATTAAAGAGCAGGAAAACCTAATTGTTGCTGCAAAATAGTAAAAATAACTGCTTTTTAAAATCTTATCCCCTCTCAAGTTGCATTGTTCTTTTCCACGTTTGGAAATATAGTGAAAATCTTTGTGCTTTTTTGCTGCATGTACATATTGATGGACTTGTCAGTGTTTGCTTCTGTTTGGTTCTCTACTCCTTGACTCAAAAATAATCATTCTAAATGAGGTCATTTATCTCTTAATAACTTTATTAAGCATCTGGAAGAGGGAATGTGTGTCACAGTACAGAGTCTTTCAGTGAATGAAAACCAAAAGCTGTGTCTGCGTTGTAGAGGTAGATATCAAAATTACTTGTCACCTGAGAAAGATGGTAACAAGTAGATCTATGGGAAGTCTGTGGGGGAAAAATGACTTGTTGGGCAAGAACAATTCGAAGAACTGAAAAGATACATGTGTGACTTTATCTGAAAACAGTAGAAAAGGTGAGGATTTCTAAGAGAAATATTGGAGAAACCAGTAGCATATCATGAGTTTAGTTTAGAGCTGAGATTATAGGCAGTTCTGATTCCACAGAGAGAAAGCTGTAGTCAATTCCAGATTCACAGCAAAAGTAAGTAAAAATTTACACAGAATCGAAGAATCCAAGGCATAAAGTTTGAAGACTTGAAGGAACGATTGAAAAGGAACTATGAAAGGCACAGTAGGTATAATATAGTTAATCTAATTATCAACAAATCACTTGTATGTAAGCACAGATAAAGAACTCTATGAATGCAATTTTTTTTACTGCTCAGCAGTGGAGGAGGGCAGGAAAAGTGTATCTTTAAGACAAACATCAAGGAAATCAGCCTAAGGCAGAACAGTCTGTCCCAAGTGATGTGCATGGACGCATTACTGGCAGAATCATTTCCAGGCTTAGTAAACTGGAAGTGGAGATTGGCCATTAAAGTGCTCTGCCATTTTATATCCTTTGGGAGAACCGAGTGTCCCATATCTACAGAAACTAAAATCACCCCTCCAAGTGACGATGAGAGGTTGAGCTTTTCTACATTGCTCAGAAGAACAGGCAGCTGTACTTCTCTTTCATTTCCTTTTTCAACATTTGGATAACATTGCTCAGTCTGTATGTTATAAATATTTAAGGTTGTCAATAAGATTACGTGTTAAAAAAAGAAATCTGATGGCTACAGCGAAAAGTGACCAGATTATGGTGGAATTTTGTGGGAAGAAATAGGATGAATACTGGTGTAGTTCAAGTCAGTGCAGAGGCTTTAACTGAATGAGGGCTGCAGAAAGATTTTTGGGAATCATGAATTTCACATTGAAAAATAAGCTGGCAGAACCTTCAGATGATACGTCTGCCTTCGAACATGAATTTGGGGAAGTTAAATTATGCTGAATAACAACAAAAATACCTGCTTCTGCAAGGAACATGTAAACAAGAGTAGCATCTCAAAGCCTTCTCATCACCTTTGGGGTGGGAAGGAGAACTTAAGCACAGAAACGCTGATGGTGGTTTTTTGAGTTTTGTTTTGGTTGGAGTTTTTTTGTGTGTCTGGTCTTGGGTTTTTTTTTGTTTGTTTTGGTGGGTGTTTTTTAAAAGATTGTCAGGGGATGCAGCAGAGTCTGACCGTGCTCCTAGAGCAGCCCGTGCTGGTGGTGAAGCAAGAGTATCCTCAGGCTTCCCTGAAGCCATGAATCCTGTGATCTCCCGTAAATTGTGTGGATGCAGCTGGAGGGTTGTTTTGTACTGTGATTTTTTTTAGTTTATCATGAGCATTTCCTTAAGACAAATGTAATAAATCAGTCAGGTTTTTAGACCTCGAAGGACCATTATTTTTATAATTAAGTTTTTAAGTTAAAGATCTGAAGACATTTCCAACAGAGGTCATTAAAGGGTATTCTCTCTGAGAAAAACTTACTGATATTATCTTTCTGTGGATGTCTGGGTTAAGTGTCATTCAGTAACGCTAATAAACCAAGCCTCAGTTAGAGAAGCAGCAAAGGCCATCATCCTCTTCCTTCTCTAATTGAGTCTGTAATTTGAAAACAAGTAATTTTTATGTTCTCTCTTATATTCAGATGCCTCAGAAAACTTTAAGTTTGTGTTACTAAAATCTATGTAATTGCAGCAACTCTTGAGATATTGGCTGGAGATTACTAATGTAGGTAATGCAAGAAAAGCATTAAATGTGCTATGCAAATACTGCCTGGATCAAGCTTTCAAAACCATAGCCGTGAAGCTAGTTGATGGGTTTTGGTACAAGTCTATCAAAACTGAGGTGATTTGGGGCATATTCACAGCAAAACTGAGATTTAAATTGACATGTCTGTAGAATATAGAGTAGGTAAAACCTATTCAGGGAGAGAAGTTTTCCCTAAATTCTGAAGGTCATTAATTTTCTGGTATATCAAATGCTGTTTCCACGGGAGTGTGACTGTCTCCTACACAACAAAGCTGGCGTGATGCCCATGGCAATCAGGCCATTTAAAAGCATTACATACCATCAGTTCAGCTGTGAATTCTTATTCCCACAATACTAAATAAAGCCAGGCTTAAACCAGGCTCTAAAACATACCTGGTAAGGAAAATAAGCCAGTCAGCTTACATTATACTTTTGCTGGAGCACTCACTCCTTTCCTCCTACTTAAGCATTGCAAGAGTATTGGCAAGATAAGAAAACATGTAAATATTTTACCTTTTGGTCTGTGTACCTGGCAGTTTTCTATAAATGGGTTTTCCTGTTATCTATCTGCAATTCTTGCTACAAATGAAAGAAAAAGAATGATGTGCTAAGGAAGCTGTGAAGCCGCAGATATAGCATAGGTGGTTCGGGAGAAAGTGTAGAGGAAAGTGTTTATTCCTTTTGATAGATACCAACCTCTCCGTGACCCTTCTTACATTAACTGAAGTTTAGAACTAATTTTGCAGCTCATAGTTAGATACTTAACTTGCTGATACTAGGAAAATCGATGTAATACCTACTTATAAAATAAACTAGAAGCACTGTTCGTTTGAGCTTGGTTTTAATTAACCCAAATGTGTTTTGACCTACAAGCTTCCCAGGGCATCACACAGTATAAAGGACACTGTATAAAAGCTGCTTACATTGCATTGCAGCTTAATGCAGGTTTTGGAGCTGATCAGATATTTTTACCTTAAGGCAACATTGATCTGATTTATACAAACATTAGTTGCAACTGCCTAATATACTGAAATTGTAGTATATACATAAAAGCTAGTTAATGATAGAACTTGCTAAGGCATATCTTTCTGTTTACCGTATTTTCATTAGACTAACTGTCCTAAAATAATTTCAGAAATGTAAAATTAAGGATAAGAAAGAAAGGGAAATGGCCTAATTATTCCATAAAGAGGAATCTGGTATTGAGATGAGTAAACATTCCCATTCCTTTGAATATCCATATTCCATAAACTTCTACCTCCTCCCTTCTGTTCATGGAGTTACATGCTTGAGATCCCTCAAGATGTTAGCATGCATTTTTCTAATGATTACTCATTAGTGGTGATTACCCTGTACTAATATCTGTCCACAGAATTCTTTATTCTTGTTATCCTTTTAAACTCTAATCAATAGGAAAGGTTCTCTGATCTTGTGGTAACATTCATTTCTGCACAGCTCCCATTTAAATGAAGGAATCGTTGCACATGCTGCATTTATTAATTCTGAGCTAAGCCCTCTTTGAAAATCATAGACTAACTCTGTGACTGGCACACTCTACGTTGTTTGCATTATAAAACATTAGAGATTTGGAAGCGTGTGTTTGGACTCTTCAGGAGTTAGTTAGCGCCAGCTATTGGTGTTTTTTCTTGTCTTGAATTGTATGTGCTTCTCCAGGGTGGCCATGTATTGGTTGCTTGTCTGAAGTGTTTATTCATTTGTGTAAAGTAAGAAAATGAGGAGAGGACAAAAGAGATGCTTCAATTCAGTATGAGAGTAAATTGTTCCATATAGAGGTTCCAGTTTTTAAGCCGTTTTAGTGCAGGAGGTTCTTGACCTGTCATACATGTAATGATTTTTATCAGAATAATATCACATGTATGCATACTTAAGTTGTGATAACAATTTATGTATGCATACATGAGTATATAACAGGAGGAGTAAACAGCTACTAGTTATTGGTGTCAACTGTTTAACTTGGAGGCATTTGGGAGCCTGATCTACAGATGCAGTGTTTGTGCAGGTCTGTCTTCCCACTTGTGCTGGACCTGCATGAAATATCCTGAATATAAAGACACATATGTCAAGTTGCAAAATTTCTTGATTAATAGTTGTCAGCAAACCACCAAGATTTTATGCTACGTTATATTATGTTGTATTTATTATAGTATATTAACTTAATTACCTCAGTCTCTTCTGATTAAGTAAATAAGGTGAATTTCTAGTATTTTATTTGAATTGAAAGGTAGAATGTGTCTCTAGTTTTTGTTTTGATTTCTCTTTGAAACTTCATTGGTATTGGTCATGAGAAGTCAAGCAAGTACTGAGGCCAGTTTCATAGTACTGTTTTTAGTCATTCACACAAATAGTTCAGGAAAGCACAATTAGTTCAATCTCACAGTTTAATGAAGTTACCTGATAGAATGGTGGAGGAGTCTCCTAAAATTACATGTTCATTTCTTATTTAAATTTAGAAGAAAGCACTGTTATCATCGTATATTTTAGGCAATTTGACTGCAACACCTAAGTTTGTACTAGCCTTAGGAGAGCTAGAACAAATTTAAAGAGAGAAGCTTACGCACAAGAGGTTGGATTTTCAGAGGGATGAATGAAATTTCAGCGTTGTCATTCAAAGTGACATTTTTGATGAGTGTTTTGTTGTTTCTCAACACTTCATCCATTTCCACTGAGTGAATGGAAACACAAGTCTTCTTCTTTTGAAAATTCTCCTTCTGAATATCCTGTCTAAGATATCAGTGATTAAGTGATTATAGGTCTCACAACATATGAGAGAAAACTATTTGTCTTTACTTTACTGCAGAGGGTCATAACAGCAGTAGGTGGCTTTCTTAACAGCTGCAAAAAACCCCAGTAATTGCCGGTTGAACCTGAGACCTCCAGGACCTCCTGCCATCATCGTGATCATCTTTAAATTATCTGTCCAAATGCACAGAGTAGAATGATTCTTTTGCACTACTTTGCAGAAGTAACTGTAGAAAATCTCAGGAAACAGATCTCAGTTGAGAGACTATTTCATTTGCATGTGCTTTCCTGCTCATTCTCTTTTCTCCTTTTCATTTGGAGCTGAGGGAAAGGATTTCCAGTTTAGCTTCATAATTTGGCTCAGTTTGTTTGTATCCCATCTGGGACTGAATTTTGCAGTCTTAAGGTGGTACTTTGAAATTTCAGTCCTTTGAAATCAGAACCATCTCTTTTTGGTGGAATATTTGAGCCTGAGAAGTCGTGGCTGCAAAAGATGAGTGACATTGTCTCTCTGAGTTAGGTAGGATTAACTGAAGAAAGACTTTTGAGAAACAGGAGGATTCTTCTGAAAGAGGACTGTGCTTGAAAAGGATGCAGCTTCAGGTGAAGCTGATGAGGAGTTGTGACATGCTGTAAGGGTCGGTCTGGCTCATGGTTTAAACAGGTTTTGGAAGTGTCTGGTGCATCAGGTTACATATGCAAGAGCAACTCAGCCTTGGGTTGCCTTGAGGCCCTGTCTCTGCAGAGATGACCCATGGGGAGCTGTGTAGATAGCTCAGCCCTGAGTTGTCTGGTGAGCACAAAACTAAACAGGACAGTGCTGCATCATTCAAAGAACCGAAAACCTGAGTTGAGCCTTAAAATCCCCCAACAATTCTTAAGCCCTGAGTTCAAATCAAACCAATATTCAGTTGCCTAAAAGTAAGACACAGGTAAGCTGGAGGATTTCTGTCTGGCACCAAGGAACCAAACAGTAAGAAGATAAGCAAAAGATAGAGCATGCATAAGTGAATCTCACCCATGAATAAATAACGGTAAGTGGAAGTACTGCTAAAGACAGAGACCCCAGGTGGTCTAATACACTCAGACACACTGCTGCCTGCAGTCATTTACATCAGGGAATAAACACCCGAAGATTCATGCTAGAAATTGGGAGTTACTTCTCCAGCCATGGAGCGCTGAGAACCTTCCCCCTTGGTGGCGATGCCAGCCAAGGTAACTTATGTGGGCACCCTTACCTGGAGGGGTAAGTGAATATTTGGGAGGCTTTAAGTTTGTAGTCGCAGGTGATTGACTAACACACATGTGGTACTCTGAGCTGTTTGTGACTTGTGATAGTGTTTTCCATGAATCACCTTGTGTATTGTAAGAGGGAACTTTGTGAGTTGCCCAGGAGTTATGAATTACTTATGGGCAGTTACAGTAAGTTTTGTGAGTGCTCTGTGGCCTGTTGTGAATTGCCTGTGGGCTGTAACAGTGTGTTTTGTGACTGTTGTAGTTACAATAGTGCATTTTGGGAATCTCTTGGGATTGTAATAGTGTAGTCTTGCTTTTAAAACTGCAGTAGCGCATTTCTCCATTGTATCCATAGAACCTGCAATAGAGACATGCTGGATCTGCACGTGTTGTTCAAATAAATTGTTAGTTTGAGCTCTACAGTTGAGTCTCTTTTTGTCACACGTGCTCATGAATAAACTTGGGTCAGCTGCTGAAGAAGTCAGAGCAGCTTTGTCGAGCGTGTTTCTGAGTTGACTGCCATTTCCAGGCAAAGTTTTAGAGGAGGCAGAACCTTAAAGTGACTAATTTTCCTGGGTGGTCACAGGGCTCTGCAAAGGCCAGCATCCTTCATGTGGTGAGGAGTGGGATGCATCCCTCCCATCCACCTGTCTGAGACAAAGAGGCTTCTGAAGTCACATGGCTGTGTAGGGATTTTCTCCATTTTTTGATTCTTCCCAACTTCCCATCAATGACCCTCTAGAAAATCCAGTGGGGTTTGAGAGTAGATTGTTAGTGATTTATATTTACATTTGTTCTACCCGTCTGCTCCTGTGCCACATTACTCAAATTTTCCTGCTTTTCTTACCTACATTTACAGTTTTGGGCTTGCAGTTGGGGGTGAGGTTAATTAATATGGAGAGGTGGTGGAGAAAACAAAGATATTTGACAGCCTTAATGTCTTAGTGCTTGATTGCTGAGGGCACACAGTATGATCAAATGGATTTTATTTTTTATTTATTTATTTTAAACCCATCTTGGCATAGAATTATATACCCATCTTCCCTGAATTGTATGACTGAGTATAATATTGCAATATCACCCTGTAAACAAGTGATGCACTTTGTAAATTTTGCAAAGTTACCATCTGGATGCTTGTCTGATGTGAGCCTTCTTGCTGATCTTTTGATTAATTTGATGTTCTTGCACTGATTAGTGGAGAGACAGCCCATGCATCTTCGGTTCTGTGTAAATGCTGCTCCCCCCAGTCCCTGCCCGTGAACAGGAGGATGTGAGCTGCACAATTTATTGCCAAACGTAGCCTGTGCTGAGTTTGGAGGAAACTGAAATGAGGTAGCCCAGCAAGTGTCATGTTATCAGTTGCAGTGGTGGTAAAGACTGTTGTCAGTTGTCATTCAAACCAAACTGAGTGCAAATGGAAGCTGTTCCTGGTTTTGTACCAATCATGTTTTCATGGAGACTGTGTGGTTTTGAAACATTTGAACTTGCCAATTTGAATCAAAAGCTTAAGATTTTAGTATAAAGGTCATGTGGCTTTGTAGGTATCCTCATAGTGTACCACAGTAAAATAACCTATTAACGTAGCTCTATGTTATTCTCTTCAGATGTTCTGCATGTATTAACAGTAGCAAAAGAGGAAATAATTTAAAAATAACACTATCAAATTTTAAAATG
Source organism: Mesitornis unicolor (assembly GCF_000695765.1). Lineage (NCBI taxonomy): Eukaryota > Metazoa > Chordata > Aves > Mesitornithiformes > Mesitornithidae > Mesitornis > Mesitornis unicolor. The sequence continues at coordinate 44,561 of NW_010165714.1, read as the reverse complement.
CAGTGTGAGAAAGGTCTTGGTATTACTCCTTCCAGCAGTGTAGTGGTCTCATCTGTACAGTTCTGAAATGAAAAGAGATGCTTCTTGAATCTTAGATACAGCAAACTGATTTACTTTTCCTGGCAAAACCAGGCTCGTATACTGCTAAAAATCATACAGAGATGGAGAGCATCGTATTTTTTCCATCGCCAAAAGGTCGCTTATCTAAATTGTTAATATTTTTTTTAACCTCATTGAATACCTAATTTCTTGTTAAACCAGTTGTTATTTCTGTTGTTAAAATTTTTGTTTTGCTTAGCAGGAGAAGACATTCATGAGGAGTGCAGGATTTGTTCTTTTGGCATAGTGAAAATGGGATCATGAGTGGTGATGTTGAATTTGCTGATCTGTGGACTGTTGTGCTGTATTGCATTTGCAGAAATATCAGGCTAACATTTTTTCTATTCCTCTGTGTTTTTACTTGTCACAACCTGAAATAGAACACTTTTAGAGAGATGATTTAATATAGCAAATAATACATGCATTTCACTTTTAGTTGTTAATCATTTATGTATCTTTAAAAGTGGCAGGTTTGCCCTTGGGTTTTGGTCACAGGTCATTATGATTTGCGATCCAGTACAGATTCTGTTGTGGCGAGAGACAAGACAGAAAGAGAGAGCCTGGGGTATTAATAAATCATTCAGTCCACTGTGGTAATACACAGTAGTTTATATCACCATAGTGCTAAAAGGCTGGTAGTCTGACTTTCCATGAGCAAAATGTTTTAAAGAACCTAGAATCCCTGCAGTTTGGCCTTGATAGTTCTTTTAAAACATAAAAAAAAGGCCTGAAGTTTGGACAGACTTTCAAAAGGAGTTCAGCACATCCTCTTTCAAGTGGTCAATGAAAACCAGGTATGGTACTAATCACCAACAAAGTGGACATTTTTTCTGATCAACTTAATAAGGTTATATCTGAAATGTTATGCTTGCTGTTGTGTATACTTTAAAGAAACAAAGGCATGCTTAAAAAGAGGCAGTATTGTATAAATCAGTTAATAATTACATCCCAGCAAATTCTAAAAGTGGCAGGTCTTTGGAGGCATTTATATCTCTGTGCTGTGTATTGATACTGCTGCAACTAAGGTGCTCAGTTGGGCCTGCCCACTGAAATGATTTCTGAAAAAAACCCATGTTGTAGACTACATTTCTCCCATCTTTTCTAATTTTCCTAGCTAACTTGCATAATTTATTTTACTTAAATATTTAACAGTGAAGCTGCTGCTACAGTGTACCCTACTGGGAAATGCTGTTTCATACCTTGCAAGTTTTTAGTCTCAAATTGTCTTTTTCTTCAATAGAATGCAACCCCAGGATTAATTTTTCTGACTATCGAACCCTTTGGAAAATGGAAAAATGTCAGAATCTGCAGATTTTTTGTTTTAGACGTTTGGAAGTGATTAGGAATGCCCATAATTGTCTACTGAGACTTTCTGAAGTGCACCGACCTCATTGATTTTGTTAAAAATCTGCCTCACAGGAAGTTGCTGAGCTGCTGTGACGTTACTGAGCTGTGCTAAATCTGTGGGCACGTTGAGGCTGGGCACTGAAAGCTGGGGCAGAGTTGGGGCTGGTGCTGCTGCAGACCGGTGGAGCCAATGGTGCAAAGCTGGACTTGGGAGGAAGGCTGGTAACAGGACTGCATGTGACTAAAGAGGCTCTGCCTTCTTCATTCATTTTGATTACAAGTAGTGATATTTACCAAGGGTTCTCCACCCTCCTATGGCTGCCAGGCTTATTTGCTTAGGCATGGCTTTGTGTGAATTAAGCTGTGTGGTTTTTCAAAACTCAAGCTGGTTTCTTTGCCACACAGTCTGCTATGTTATGTTAATAAATCAGCTTGGGCATCTCTGTCAGTGTTTGTGTAGCCATGCTCTTGGGTAGGTACACAGGGTAGATATGAATGCCACCAAAACAGAAACTTAATGTTTCAGCCTTGCGGATGGAGTTTCTTCATGGTTGTTTGAAGCACTGTGGGAGCATCTTTTGTGGTATTTTTCCATTCTCTTCAATATGCTGATCTTATTATTCTGTAAAGTACTTGGGAAATGTGATTAGTTTTAGTTCAAATATAAGAAGTAGGTCATGAGCAGACTGTGAAATGTGAATAAAATCCTTTAAATGAAATTGTTTTATTGAAGAAAATCATCTAAATTCCTCTAAGATGAAAAGACTGAATATGAAAGAGGTGTTTATTGAAAAAATGTATTGATAGCAGCTTAGTATTGTGGTAATGAAAATGATTCAAGGTGCTTTCTATTGACCATTAAAAGTACAGTATTGCCTTTGTTTACACAGGAAGACTGAGGTAAGACTTAGACCTGTATCTTGAAATCATTGAAATAACATCTGCTTTAAAATGAGGTCATTTTTTTGTTACTCAGTGTCCTATCATTTCTATTGTAATTAATCTATTTTGTTATAGATCTTGTCCATGAAAATGTTAAGGTGAAAATAAACTATACAAGCAAAATTGTCCATTCGCTGTAGCTCAGAGTGGTAATGGTATTGTAATGTAAACCAGCCTTATCTTGATAACTTCAGAGGTAAACACTTTATCCTCCTTGCGATCAAGTCTTTTAGAGTGTGCTCACTTAGTTGTTTGGCATGCTGATATCTACTGCACAATAAGCAGTTTAGTTTAACGGAAGAGGACATTGCTGCTGTTTGATAAATGAGAATCAAAATACATTTACATGAGGGACTGAAGTGGTGGTTTCCAAAGTATGATAAAGGAAATAGCAATATATCACTGTGTACAGCTAGTCCTGAATGATAGATTTGGTATCCTGTTGAGTTAGCCTGTAGATTTCTACCCAGTGTGCCTTGGCTTATCTATAACTTTTATGAAGGCTTAAAAGTACATACAAAGTAAGAAAAGAAAAATCAAAATAAGGCTGGATCACAAACTTGTGCTGTCTCTGGAACAGATGTATTATCTCAAAGCTTCCTATGCTAATCTGCTGCTTGCCCAAACCTATTTGTCTTTGAGTGTCATCTTGGACATAGAGTTCTGGACTGAAAAGCAGAAAGCCATAAACTTCCCCCCCAGCTTAGTACTCTGGAGCTATTTGAAACACCAGGATTCTGTTGTTCATTGAAATAATGTTTTAGGATACTGCTTCCAGCATTTTTCAGGGAGTTTTTATTATTATTACTACTGCAAAATTGCATTTGATTGAGTAGTTTTCATACTTGATGTCGAAATTCTTGTGCAGTTGATTATGAGAAACATTTATTGTTAATGTGGTTTTTTATTCTTCTGAATTATGAAAGCCTTTACAATGTCCTTCTTACTGTGTTGACTTTAACATCTAGAAAAAGTCATGCTTAAGAACAAAAAGCTGGTAGAATGAAATGCCTAGGTGTATCTTTATTGGAAAGTACAGTTGGACCTGAGTTTTTGCTGCCAGTGCTAACTTTAGAATTAAAATTATGAATTTGTTTGAGTTCTTGGTTGGCATGAGAGCATTGTGTCTAAATCTGAACTGGGAAATCCATGTGAGCATCCCAGTACTGTATTCTGCAAAAATCAAGGAAACTTGCAGCATGCAAGTTAAGCTGGCATTCCTTTCTAGGAATAGGAGGAAACAAGTTCTCTGGGCTGAATTTAAAGAATAATGGTGTCTGTGTAGGGTTGTGGGGTTTGGTTGGTTGGTTGGTTGGTTGGTTGGGGGTTTTTTGGTGTTTTTTTTAGCGTTACCTTAAATCTGCCCAGTTACTCTGGTGCTAGCCCAAACTTCTCAGCTGTTCAGTTTGTCTTGGGGGGTAACTCAAGATGTGGAAATATGCTGACAAAAATTGATGGTGTATGCATTTGTGTGATTACTGTAACTTTTCCTTTTTTTCTACACTGATTTGACTGTTGAGAGGACATGAAAACAGCCATAAAGTGATTAAATACTGTAGCATTTCTAACAGAAATCATGCTTGTGAAATTCCCTGTCCTATGAAAAAATCTCTAATTTAGTAGTTAGCATATAGACTTGGGGTCTCTGAACAGTGAAGAGATTTTCATGATGAATGCTGTTACTGCTGTTCATTTCTAAATTCAGCACTATTGAGGGAACAAGCAATTACCAACCACTCTACGTATTCTCTCTTGAGATTTCATAAGTGTATTTTGTCAGGTGATTCACCTTACTCTGTGTTGTGAATATCTCATGTCTCTCTGTCATCAATAGCCTCTTTTTACATATACATAAGCAGTATAGACATACATACACATAAGTAGTAGACATTATATAGAGTTACGTTTTTAATTCACTTGTATAATTTTTTTATAAGTGTGAGGGGAATTTGCTCTTCATAAAGCTGAGGATCTGGGATTAGGCCTGCTACAGACAAATGCGATGCAAGCTTTTCTGTACAGTTCCACCATTGCTTGATGATCACACCTGCATAATTTCTTGCTCTACCTGTTGTTCGTCTCACTTCTCTCTTCATAAAAGTGATTTCACTGTGCATTACAAGATGCTTTGCATCTTTTTGGGGCTTAGTGATACAAAGTTGTAGAAAAACCGTGGTCACCGAGTTCTTGCAATTTTTGGAGTTAACAGAATGATTACCCGAGCTACTGGATTCCTGTGATTGATCTTCTCAGGCTAAAGTATTACCAGCATTGGCTTGATTATAGTCTAATATCTGTCTGTATGAAATGGTTTTCATTTAAAATAGCTTCAAAATGCCCACAGAAATGTCATTATTGGTAGCAATTCTCTCTATTAATACAGATCTTTTGGAATTGATTTCTGTGAGAGTATTGTTCCACTGAGACACTTCCTACACATTTCTTTTCATTTTGCATGCTTCAAGGGACAACCTTTTCTTATGGCCTTGGAGTTTCAGAATGGTACGAATGATGAACTTATATTTCCATTATCCCACTGATACTAAGAATTGTCTTTTTTTTTTTCAATGTAGATGCAAATCTGAGGGGGCAATTAGGATGCCAGTCTGAAGGAATAAAAATAGTGATAGCGACTGGTGTAAAAAAAATATATTTTGCATCTTAGAATGGTCCTTATTTTTCAGGAAAAAAAAGGGGGCTTTGAGCTTCGGGGTAGCATTCTTAGAATGGTCCTTATTTTTCAGGAAAAAAGGGGGGCTTTGAGCTTCGGGGTAGCATGAGAGACATGTTGTTTGCAATTGTGCAAGGAAAAATAAACTGAAATGCAACCAGTCACAAATCATTAGGAGAAAACTGAGCAACACAGGTTCCTTGCCTTATTCTTCTGCATTGCATGTGGAAGGGAGCGTGGCTCCTTTAGGGCTAGCTGGCTTCATAAATGACTTCCTCATGTTCCTAACCTTTGACATATTTACATGTCTTGCAAATTGCTGTGCCACTTAGTGGTCAGTAGATGTTTACTTTCAATTTATAAAGACACATAGTCTGGTCAGGTAATGCTGGCAACTCACAAATTTTATTATTAAATTGATTACGTATTTCTGAAAAGCACAACTTTTTGAACAGGATTTTGTGTTTCATATTTTTCATGTGTTCTCTGAAAGGCACAGCTCTTTATTCCAGTCAAATGAAATCTACACTAGTAGATTTGTACATGAAATTGTACACTAGTACAATACATTTGTGGTCCTAAAACCATCTTGATACAGGCAATGTGACTACTGCCTTATCAGAAATCTTGTATTACCCTTTCCTACTACCGTGTCTGATAAATGTCTCCGCTGATGTTGATGAAACTCTCGGGAGAGAAAATAAAATAAAGGAAAAAATAGCTCTATACTAGGTGTAAGCATATTGAATTGCATCTGAAAGAGCAGAGCACAGCAGGAGATATGAGCACCAAGTGCCCCTTTATAAAAAGGTGAAGGTCTGTCCTCTGTCGCTGTGCACACCATCTGTATTATTCACCTGCTCTTACTGGAAATTGAACTTCTGCATCTGACTGGATGGGCTTGAAATGACAGTATTTTAATAGACCCAGGTGTTTTAAATATAAAATTGAACTGCTGCGGTGCCAAGTGCGTGGGTAGATTCTGTAGAGCCATAGAATCATAGAAAGATGAACCATTCCTCCAGACAGACTAATTACAGACGGCAGTAGTTTGAAACCGGCTTCTGTCTCGCAAGACTCGGATCAGCTCTTTTTTTCCCCTCCTGCTTTATGTTACTGTTAACCAGCAAAAGCTTTAATCATGGCTTTCTATCCTTATCTGTCCTGTAAGAGAACATTTGTGAAAATGTCTCTATGCTTCTAAACTGGTTTCTTATTCAAAGGAACCTAATAGTGGACAGATGGCCAAATCCTGGAAAATAACATATGACAGGGAGGGAAAAATTCCTTCTGCCAAATACCTCTGCAGCTCGTTGGGTGAACATACTAGAGAGAATATTTTATTCCCATCTCTTAACTTGAACAAATCTGCCAGATTTTCATTTTGTTTGAGCCAGAATCTCTGCCCAGTTTAAGATTTGGGGCATTATCTCCTTTATCTCTTTCATCTCTTGGATAGCTTAGCAAGGCATTTTGATTAAAATGTGCTCTAGGTGTTCTTTGAGTTCAAGCTGCAGCCACACGAATGAAAAATGACAGATGGGGCCATTTGGGTGAAATCCATCTGCTATGACAAGATTCCTAGTGGCAGCCTTTGCAGACTTGTTGGAAGTGCCCAGGCGGTGCAGAATTCCAGTGGGTTCATGCTTGCACCATTTTCCTGTTAATTCATTTAAGATCTAGAAAACAAAGTGAATACCCTCAGCTGAAACTCTTGCAAATCTGTGAGGATGAGACATCCCTATTATTTTGTTAATTGAATCATCCAGAATAATTTTTGGAGATTACTTTTTTCCCAATTTTCCAATAAAAATATTTCTAAAAGGTACTGAATTAAAACTAAATCCAACACTTCACGTTTGCAGAAATTAACCAAAGAAATTTTGTTGAAATTTGTATTTGTGAGCAACTTTGATATCATGTGGGATCGTTATGCATACACCTTGATATAGGTGTGTTTTTGGGTATATGCTCAAGATATCAGGAAAGATTTTCTTGTATTGTTTTCCTTCTCTGTCTATAATTGAGAGGGGGGAGGGATGGGAAAGGACTCCAGTCAGGATGGGTTTGATCACGTTGTGAAAACTGACTATAGCTCCACGCAGGTTATAGGTGAGGCCACACTATTAAAACGTTCTAGATACTTACATAGTATATTTTTTTCACTCAGAATTAAAGTATAGTATTAATATTTTGAGGTTACCAAGGAAATATTCCTCTGAGTGTGATTAGCAAGGAATCTTGTCGATATTTACTCCACGAGGAATCATGTGGATATTTACTCCTTTAGCACTTAAGGCCTGAGATTCTTTTGATATTTCCTGACAAAGTCTCCACTGCACAGTGATGTAACATGATGATGATTTCAGAGCCTGTTTTCTTCACGTGCTGCACTGTAACTGTCATTGTGGGTCGTCTGCTATCAGGTCTACCACCTGTTAGAGGCTGCTGGACAATATTGTTTAGTTTGAGCTAAGTATGGGTACGTGGAGTAAGTAAAAACTTTGTGGAGCTGTCTGTGCTATATGTAACATGATGATGATTTCAGAGCCTGTTTTCTTCACGTGCTGCACTGTAACTGTCATTGTGGGTCGTCTGCTATCAGGTCTACCACCTGTTAGAGGCTGCTGGACAATATTGTTTAGCTTGAGCTAAGTATGGGTATGTGGATGGAGTAAGTAAAAAATTTGTGGAGCTGCCTGTGCTATTGTAACACAAGCTGACCTTTGGCAGTGAGTGACTAAACTTGACTGGAAGGAGTTGGCTCCTTTCAGTCTCATGCTATGCCCTGTTCACCAAAAGCATCCCAAAACCTGCAATCAACTGGATTGCTAAGTAAAAAATTTGTGGAGCTGCCTGTGCTATTGTAACACAAGCTGACCTTTGGCAGTGAGTGACTAAAGGAGCCAACTCCTTTCAGTCTCATGCCCTGTTCACCAAAAGCATCCTAAAACCTGCAATCAGCTGGATTGCCAGTTCATCAAGTCCATGATAGCCTCATGCGTTCAGTGAACTGATTTGGGGCGGGAATCAACACTGGTTCTCAGAAGGAAAAACATTGCAGTTAGACAGATCAAGAGTGCCAAGGACCTTTCTGTGCCAATGATCTTCTCACTTTTGGGAACCATACTGCTCTTGCTTTGTCTCTTCACTTAGATGTCAGGTCACCTGATTTAGTGATTTCCACATGGACCTTTCTGAGGATGGATGCTAAGATGGTACTGCTGCTTGCTGGTTCTTTAATGGCAGAATCTCAGGTACCTTCAAACTAGAGAAGACTTCAGCTCAAAAGAAACATGTAGTTGCCTCTTCCTCTTTTTCTTGTTTTTGCTTGAAATTTACATGGGAGGAAATCTCCCAAACTTACTTATTTGAACATTGATATGTCATTATCTAGATTCAAGAGTTTCTGTCATCGGTTTGATCCCAAATGATTGATACCTGCACGTAGAACAACTCATTTCTTAACGTCTGAACACAGTCTTTGAGACAAATGAACTTTCTTGATCTTGTTATCTTATTTTTTTTATATTTTATGTATATGGATGAAACTGGCAGCAAAGGGGTCACTGGGCTGTGAATTGGCAGAAGATAGTAGCAAATCAAATCATTGTGGGAATGAAGATAAGAATTTATTTGGGACTTGTGCATGGTCCACAGCTTGAGATAACCTGCACATGCATTGTTGAAAGAGAGCAACACAATTCTTGCATAAGAAATCCTCCTCAAAGTATTTAGCAATGAAATGAATATAAAGTGAGCTGGCTAAAGACGTATTATTTTTCTTGCAGTTACCTATTACTCTGTGGTAAATCTTCATTTGGCTGCATAAGAACAGTATTCTTCATTTAAGTGTATTCATTTAGGAAAATCTAGGAGTTTCCTAATATGCAGTTTCCATATATTGGAACATTCTTTGCATTCCTCTTTGTTCCTCCAACACTTAGTGAAATGCATTTCAGCATAATCAGCCTCCCAATGGATTCTAGCATGAAAGCAAATCTCGCTTTAATTTAACAAACTTAGGTTTACAAGGCAGTGCAAGGAAATTACATTACCTGTTTGCAAACACAGCTCCCTTTCTAAAGAAACATCTTAATATCACTTGCAATTTTCATGTAACTCTTTCCATCGCCAGTTTTTAACTTTTGTGGTTAAGCCATTAATCAACAGTGCAGGCAGGTGGGCAATAACTCAGACTTTGTCAGTGATAGGTTTTACTGCTTTGGGGTTTTTAGCAGGGAGTGCATTTGTGGTAGTTATTCTAGATTGTGGGGTCAAGGAAAGGTGGGGATGATGTTGAACTGGAGCTCACTCATCTGTAACGTACATCTGCTAAAGTGTAGTGGTGACAACGGAGGACTTTTTATACTGAGACGTGGGCTTGGAAAACTGCTTTATCTGTGTCTTTCACATAGCCTAATAATTCCATATATATTTTGAAAGCATGCAGTATATTGAGTGCTTTGATTCGCAGTTCACAAAACCTCAGCTGCTTTTGTGTTATGCCAATGCTAGGCATAACACCTTATAGCTTTTTAGCACCTTCCAGCACCCATGGAAACAAAGTTCTCTTAAAATTATGCAACCTTAGGAAGCCCATTTCTGTAGAAACAAATTATCCTTTTCTGAGAAAGAAGCAGAAAAATTGTTGCATAGGAGCAGGTTCCAATCTTTTCAGCACGCTGTGCTTTATCAAATACACTGATTTATCAACTCTGAATATTTACAGGGAAGTATGCCAGCCTTGATGAGCCTTTTGTCCAAGAACATTTCCTCAGGTCTCTGCTGAAAGTAATAAATTGAAAGAGAGATCCTCATCAAACCCATAGCCTACAGATTAGTGCATTAACCTTATATGTGGGATCTGGAGTCTCATCTGAATTGTTCATATCCCAGGCAATTATTTTGGAACTGCCTCCTTGCTAAAACTGTCTTCCTGATAACATCTGCTCTGTTGTCTTGCTCTTTGTTTATTTTTTTTTAAATAAATAAATGTTGAAATGTTTTGGGTTTGTTGTGATACAAACCAGAAAATATTGAATATTTTCCAAAGCCAGGTTCTATTCTATTATTCTACAATTCTGTGATTTCTTTGCCATTTTATATGGTTTTATTTCATATGCTGTTCCTGCAATGCCTGATTTCCTTTGTCCTCCTACAGCTGTGGAGGAGAGCAAGGACTTCTCTTCCCCTGGTCAGGGTGCTCAGGACTGCTTGAATTATCATTCTACCACAAAAGGGAAGGGATTTGTCTGACACTCCCATATCTACACAAGAAGCAATAAAATAAGGAGGCAAACTAGTCTTCATGGTAAGCTGTTCTTCAAAGATGAGGAAAGTAAATCTATCCCCTCAGATAAAGTGCTTTTCTGAATGACAGTTCCTTATGAATCTTTCATGGGCGTGATGTATAGCATCCATTATTTTGAAGGACTGCTCTTAGATACAGGTAATCCCAGTGCACTGAGTGTTTGTAGCCATTAAGTCATGGCAGTATGAACACAAGAACATAGTTGTGTGGACTGTACCGGTGCCCGAGATGGCAAATTAGATCTCAACCATTCTCAGCAGGGGAAAGCATGATAGTTTATATTTCAGAGAAAGTTATTCATTAGAATAAAGGAGTGGGGATTTGAGAGGGAGGTCTTTCCCTCAAGACTGATCAGCTAAAGGAGTTTTCATTAAAGGTAGCTCTTGTAGATAGGTGCATGTACAAATAATATCTCTTTGAGGAACTAAGGTGGTTGTGAGAGTCTGCTATTATGTGTCTAGTTGTATCTCTACCTCTGTCTCCTTTAAGTGAAAACACTGCTGGCATTAATCTGGTTATATTATTCCTTACTGCTATAATCCTTTCTGGTTCCCTGTCCTGTAGCTTATGGATCTGCTTTATAGATTTGAAGTAAATATTGATGTTCTTTTTGAAGAAAGAAGGAAGTCATGCTGATGGACACACAGCAGCTCTCACTAGGGTGCTGAAATAAGAAGGAAAGGATATGGAAATGTCTCTGCTTGTGCTTGTGCAGCAGCCACAGCCCAGGCTGGTGTGTGAGAGGGTTACCTGGGTACTAAAGACTCTCTGCGTAAAGTCTGTGCAGTATGAGTTGAAAAAGCCTGCAGATGAAGGCTGTAGCAATCAGGACTGGGGGAAGGGAAGGGCACAACATACACTGTCAAGAAATAATTCTGCGATATGTTTTTATCAGTAGTAAAGCTTAAGAAAGTTCCTGTTATGAGCAGGTACTCCCTGCTTCTGCATTTCATTACTCCATGTCCTGATTGTAGTGTGGTTATTGTGACAACGCTGGACTGATTTTGATCTCTTCCTGCCCAGCTTTGCTTAACGTTATATCCGTTTTTCTTGAGCTATCTAGCTTGTGTTCTACAAATCCCACACATGCAGTTGTGTTCTTCATGTGATTGCAAAATACTGTGGGTAGAAAAATAACATTTTTCTCTCCATCTTTTTTATCTTTTTTTTATTTTTTTGAACCTGAGGTAATTCAGATGCTTGTATTACAGTGTGGCCTCATAGCATGATGCAATGTTGGGTCCCTGTAGGGGTCAGCAAGCAACGTGTGCCATATGTACTTTATTCTGTCAATGGGGAAAATATATGTGAACGTGGAGTAGATTTAGTCAAAATTAACACCACTCTGCTTGAGGAAAAATAATGATCAAGTGTGACTGTGACTAACTGAATAATTGAATGGATAATTGAATTCCTTTCTGAAGGTGACTGCTATAAAAATGGTAGCTTATACTGGGAAGAAGATAACTTCCTTTTAAAAATTAAATCCTTTCTGTAAACCTACTCAGGCAATCTCATTATCATCCTAATACATGCAAGTAGGTTTTGATGTGGTTATGGTCATCTTTTATATCAGTACATTACTAAAGTCACTCCTAGTACGACAGGATCAGAGCAGCTGAGAGAAAAGAAGTAACCAATATATAGACTGTATAGTGAGTATTAATTTCTGGCAATTGAGTTTTGTGGTTTTATATGCTATTTGTCCAGCTGCAGGGTGTGATTCACAGTAACTTAGCAGATAAAGAAGAACTGTTAAATTATTCTGGTTTTTACAGCCTGCAACTTGAAATATATACTCACTGCCCCTGCTTTTGTATGCCCATCACTTCTCCATTTGAAAAGTTATCCCAGTGTACTCCATGCATCCTTTTGGATAGAAACAAAACAAGGAATAATTTAGCAAAAAGGGTAACCAGTATGACGGATTACAAATGACACTTCTGTATCTACTCTTGATGCAAGTAGAGCTGCCTCTGACAGGCGTATCTTCTGCAGTTGGCAGTTTTGGCACTTGACACGGCAGATAATCTATGCAGATAGTGATCCAGCAAATTCATCTGTCCAAATATGTTGAAAATCTACAGATGTATGCCCGTAAGTCAATTATCTCATATTAAAGACTTAAGACTGAAACGTTCAGTGCTGAGTGTGTTCTGTACTCTGCCAACGTTGCTTCAAAATGCATCCATTTTATTAACTAATGTGTATCGTATAAAGCCTAAATAAGACTCAATATTCTCCTTATTGCCCCTAAATATTACAGGTTTATAAGTTTAGTGAGGAACGTGTAGCAGAGATGGGACTTGCCCTGTTGTCTCACTATTATTCAGCTTAACACGGAGCTAATTTTCAAAGTATTAGTTTTGAGGTAAAAAAAAAATAAATTAAAATGTCATTGTTGTTAATAATTTAAAATTGAGAGAGACTGTTACATTAGTTTCAGTCAAAAGTAAATGCTGTGGTCATCTTTTCTCCAGTTGAATTGCTTTCTCTCTTAAAAAACAGATGTCAGGTCTTTTTGGCAGTTCAACATTTCATTCTGTTCATCTAGTTTAGATGTTGATGAATCCTAACACTGACAGACCATTAGTCTTGCCTTGTAACTTTGATTAAAAAGTCCCTGCAAAGGCAAGTTATTGCTTTTATTTCTGCCATTCAAACATTTAAAAAATGCTATTATAACAAGGTTAATAGAGATAATAGTATTTGTATACTTGTGTGTTGCATAATCTTCAAGTTAGCTTTGAAAGCAGAGACTCTCGCTGTGAATACATTCATATGACTGTCACCTTGCATATGAAAACCAGTTTACTTTATTTCCTTCGCCTCAAAACCAGATCTAGGGAAA
>NW_010165714.1:18259-31306 GCF_000695765.1 Mesitornis unicolor | reverse complement strand
ATAATCCCAGTCCGAAATTATTATATCACAGAATCCCAGAATGTTAGGAGTTGGAAGGGACCTCAAAAGCTCATCCAGTCCAACCCCTGCCAGAGCAGGATCACCAGAGCAGTCGCACAGGAACGAGTCCAGGCGGGTTTTGAATGTCTGCAGAGAAGGAGGCTCTTCAATATGCGGTCCTATCTAGAAACATTTTCTTCTTCCATGGGGGAATGTGGCTGGACTTCTCCAGGAGCAAATGGAGGACTTGAAGTGTCTGTTTAGTTCCTCTGTGTTCCCTTGATGCAGAGGGTATGAAAATAACACCAACTTTAGTAGTAAGCGGCCTGAGAAACCCAAAGGCAAGTCTTTAACCATGGCAAAAAATAATCAGGCCGGTTCTTTATCTAGTGGCAAAGCAATGGTTACAAAATCACCCATGATCCTTATGGTTTTCAGTTTCACATATATAGAACCTATAGTATCTATACTGCATATATATATACATATATATATATATGTTAGGGTCTTTATCCCTCTCATTTTCATCTCCAAGTTCTTTTATACCATGCTAATTACTATTGTCTTTCACTTCTGTGACATGTCTTTGTGTTAACTGTCACTTTTTGAGCTTGCAGTTGCTACACATTAAGGTAAATGATATCATAACTGACAACTTAATAGATGTTTTCCTCACTAGTGGCATAGTTCTTTTCATGTTGGTAAAAAAGAATACAAGTGGACAAGTCTATTCTCTGTACTTTTTAATCTTATACAGCTCAAAAAACACAAATCCATGGCTCTTTTCTGGCAAATAGTAATAAAATTATTTTTTCCTACTGCTTAACATACTAAAAAAGCCAGTAAAAAATACATAGTTAGAAACACTATTTATTTTCATGTGCATAGAAGCAGGGCTTACAGGTCTTATGAACCTGACTGGTATTGTAGTCCTGGTTTTTAAAAACCTGATTTGTTAACACTTGTGTGGAAATCAATTCAAGGAACAGAACTATAGCTACAAATAAAAGCTGTAATAAATATACTGTCTGAATAAAATAATTTTAGAGGAATATTTGAGGGCTACTTAGTACACACCTAGAAATGTTGCTCAGAATTTTGGTTTCGTTATTATAAAGGGTGCAAAGAGCAATATTAAAGTTATAGAGATTGGAGGAGATGTGCAAAGTACTGAGAATAGCAAGAACTACAGCCACAAAGCTGTTTGTACTGTCTTCAACAAAAGAACAAGGACAATATGCTTGTATTCATATAGAGTGGCTACACAGAGGAAAAAATATTTAAAAATGATTTTATATATACAATTTGTTCATTTTAAACTGTCAGAATAGCAGTTAAAAAAAATAAGGTTACTACATACTTAATTTTCTCCTCCTGTTCTTTGTGTAAATAAACACATACAGTGACTGCTAGTAGGGCTGAGCTGGGATATACACAAGTTGGGCACTTTCAGTAAAATCCGAGAGGTTTCTCAATATCACATTTTACACTTTTTTTGATGGCTTTTTATGTGTTTCTTCTGAACATAAGAGGAACACCTATACAGAGTTAATTTTGCTCCCCCTTTTAAATACAGATTTCATGGTCTTAATCTTACCAGAAGTTTTGGAAGTATTTAAACTCATAAGGAATAAGCCCCTCTGAAGCCAGTTCATTCTGAAGCTGGAACATGAGGTATAAAATCAGAATTTGCAAGCTGATTGTGTTTAAAGTGAGTCTGCATCACCAAGGGGGAACAGTCTAATATCTTCTCCTCCTCACAACTGAGTAGGCTGAATGTTTTGGATACCAGAGGAATATCCCAGGGTTTAAGACAATCAGATGGCAGACTTCAGGTTTGCTCTGTTTCTGGTGGATGCTTTGGTGATGGGTTCACCTTGGCTGGAAAAAGCTTGTGGGTTGAGATAAAGACAGGAAGATCACTTACCAATTGGTTTCACAGGTAGAACAGACTTGATTTGGGAAAAAATAATTCAACTTACTAACAATTAAAATAGATTTGGATAGTGAGAAACCAAGAAAATTACAACTATGCCTCCCCTTCATCCCCAAACCTTTGTTTCCCAGGTTTAACTTCACTCTGTCATTCCTATGTCCTCCACCTCATCCCACGCTCCCTGGCCCTAGAAGTGCTGCTGTGGTTGGCAGTTCCCCTGGACTAGTGTGGGCTCTTCCTCAGGCTGCAGTCCTTCACATTAAACCTGCTCCAGTGTGGATCCTCTCCACAGGCTGCAGTTCCTTCAGGGAGCATCCACCTGCTGGGGTTTGTGGGGTGCTCCATGGGCTGTGCTGTGGCTCTCTCTTGCGGTCCACTCCTCTTCAAGTGCTGCAGGGAAATACTTCTCCAGCCAGGTCTCCCAAGGGCCATGGGGGAGTCTCTGTCTGGGTGCTGGCAGAACCTCCTCCCTCCTGCTGCCCACAGGGCTGGGTCTTTGTCCCTCACTGCCAGGTGATGCTTGGGACACTTGGCATTCTCTTAAATGAGTGGGCACTGGTGCCCTCTGTGGAGGCGCTGCTGCAGAACTGGCTGGAAGGAGTTCAGTCTGGCTCTGGGCAGCCCCAAATGCTCCTCACAGAGGCAGCCCCTCCTGACAACGTCTTGCCACCTACTCCCAAAAGGTTTACCTGTTCTTTTTTTCATTTATTTTCAGTAGTAATTTTCATTTTTATTTTAATACAAAAGCAATATTCAGCTTCTTCAGGGATTAGAATGGATGCACCTTCAAATTACCTTCAGAAGAACAGAAGTTTAAATTGAGAGAGAGAGAGAAGGAGAAAGGTACTTTCCTCTGGGGGCTCTTCAATACTCTGTTGAAAGAGATGAGGAGTGTTATTTTCCAGTCAGTGACTGCATCATGGTATCTCTTTTGTGCCTATTAAGCTGAAATTTTGAGCTTCATGATTCCTAGCAGTGTGCCTACTGTGTCTTCCTGGAAAATTTTTTTCCCACTATTCAGTTTATGAAGGAAATGGTGTAATAATGAGTTGTAATGAATTAATTTTAATTTATTTTTTATTATTATTATACAGTAAAGTGCTGCCTAGGGAGGTATTTACTTAGAGGTTAAACATCAGCTTAAGACTTGAAAGTGGGGTGCATGGGGCAAGTAAAAAGGGCGGGAGAAATGGAGCTGGTTCTTTGAAGTTTGCTTTGTAAGTGACATTTGCGAAGTTCAAGCTCTAATCACTTTCTATCCAAAAAGATTTGTATCATGCTAGGTAAATATAAACATTTTTCATATTGCTTTGGAACTTGGGGAGGTGAAGTTAAGGGCTTTGAGGACACCTGTGGGTGATTAAAGGTCTTTAAAACCAAACCCAGACTCAGGCAATTGTTATCTCTGTGGGCTGTGACCGCCAGCTTGGGGTGCTCTCAGCTGAGGGCTGTGAGGCCTCTGAGGTTTGCTTTCCTTGCTGTCGTCTTTGTTTCTTCTTTGTTTGCTTTTCTTCTTTTTTTTTTTTTATTTTTCCTGTCCAGATTTTGCCCATTTGAAAACACAGAAGTAGCTGAACTCTGAGGCTGCTTTAAGACTTAGAATCCTGTTTCAGGGCTAAGGTTGGGCAGCCAGACTTTATTCTGTTGTCAAATCTGCGTTAGGTAGATGCATGTGGCCTGGCTGGTTGCATGCTTGTTTCTGCTGAGCCTGGAGCATATCTCCTTGTTCTGCAAGGATGGATTTGGAGCACTCATAAATGCTGCTGTAGCTCAAGTGGTTTCTTTTGGATGTTGTGAATTTTGTAATGCAGTCTAAAGATTGCAATATGCTCCTAATTATCCTCATTTAGAAACATATTTATTCGTAAAATAGTGATCATATTTTTCACTTCAGCATTTGCCGTGAGACTGCTTAGTGTGTTAGATTTCCAGTACAGGTTTGATACAATACAACAGACCTATGTATGTCTAGAAGGAAATTATGAAAGAAAGACTTTTAAAAAGCTCTGTTCTGTCTGTGCATGGCCTCTTGTAGTAACTGCAGTTCCAGATGAAGATTGGTAACAGACATTTTAAAAGCTTAAAAGTGTACTCATAACTACTGCCTGTCCATTTTCTTTTTTTGATGTAGCCCTGAATGTGCTTCAGCCTGATCCATCTGAATGTGCACTGTTCCTTGTGGAGAAGAAATTTATATTGATGTATTGTAGCCATTATATGAAATTATGACAAAACTGATATAAAAAATAAATAAATGAAAATATTGATCTAAAAAGTAAGTGAGAAAAAAGGCAACTGTACTGTGATCAATATGAGAAGCAGATGAGGTTAAATGAGTACAAACACTGACAGATGTACAGAAAAAAAGTTCACAGCCTTTGCCATCACAAAGTTACACAAGCAACAAACAAACAAACAAAAAACCCACGCATGAATCTCAGTAGATTTTTAACTTGCTGCGTAGTTGATTTTTATGGGCACTGATTAATAACAAAGCTCCTCATAGCTGTGTACCACGCTATCAGTCCTGAGAGACTCATTGCAATAGTAGTATCTTTCTGCGTACCAATCTGTCTGCTAGCAAAATGTTCTGCTATGAATGACGTTGTGAATCCTTTTAATGTTTTTTGGATCTGAACATGGTCTCGGCCATGTGCCATCAGTCATAAACTCGTGTGTTAAAAGGATTTTTATTTTAACCTTGTTTGGTTCAGAAGAAACCACACTTTGGTTAGTGCTAATGTTCAGGCTGTTACAAGGGGTAGCTTCAAACCACTGCACTTCATAAATGCACATGCTGATTAGCACTTTTATTTTTCATTATGATCTAGTAATGTAGTGATAATGCAAGTAATAGCCCATACCTAATGATTTCATGTCCAAGGACTAAAAGAATTACTGTAATATATTTAGTGGCAAGTTCTGAGAATGAATTGTAAAGCCATTTCCTTGTACATTTTTAGTAGATATGCGTATGTTTGTCCAGCTGCGAAGGGACAGGCCTGTAAAAAGACAAATAATAAAGAGATCTGATTTCTAATTCTGCTCTCTTCTGAAGAAGAAGCAGTTGAACCAGCGTTCCTGCTCAATCTGCAGGATGTGTGTGGAACAAGATGACAGTGTTGAAGGTATGTAGCAGAAATTGAGTACTTGTGATGAAGGTCCATGTGGACTGCTTCTTAGTAATGTTTCTGTTGCAAACAGAGCATAGGATAAAACCAGAACTAGTATCAGGAGCTGGAAGGACACAGATTTAATTTTCTAATTAACTTAGAGGTAGTGTTAGGGTCTTACACTGGGGTTAATTCACCAAAGGTTTTTCAATCCTATCTCTGAAGAGTGTGTGAAAACATGACTGGGGCTGGTATATTGGCCTAAAACTAGAGTAATCTTATTGAAGTCACAGAATCCCAGAATGTCAGGAGTTAGAAGGGACCTGGAAAGCTCCCCCAGTGCAACCCCTGCCAGAGCAGGATCACCAGAGCAGTCACACAGGAACACGGCCAGGGCTTTGGGTGTCTGCAGAGAAGGAGACTCCACAACCTCTCTGGGCAGCCTGGGCCATGCTCTGCCACCCTCACCCTGACAAAGTTTGTCCTTATATTCATCTTGAACCTCCTGTGCTCCAGCTTGGGACCATTGACCCTTGTCCTATCATTTGACAGTCTGTGATACTATTTCATGTCGCTCTGGTATAGTAGAGATGTGAAAATTGAGGCACTGTTTGTTGCACAGAAGCATTCTAGATCTGCAAAATTCTCCAAGTATTTGTTACATTCTCCAAATGAAAACAGCTTCCTAACAGACACCACTGTGAGGTGTGGAGGTGAGGAGGGTGGAAGACTTCACTTTCTTCTTTGCTCCTTTCCTTATCTTTGTTTGGGGAGTGATGCTGGTGTGAGATAGCAGTTACAGAAACACAGTAAACAGCAAAACTTTTGGCAGCAGTGCTGGTTTACATTGGTTTTAATTGTCCATGAGATTATGACTTGCACAAGGTTACTTTTCCTGCTTCTGGTAAGAGAAGTTCAGTAATGAACCTGGCCGAAATGTTTCTCTACAGAATATAACTGATTTTAAAAAAGAAAATGCCATGAGTAATTTTTAGACAAATATTTTTTCCCCATTGTTTAATCTAGTGGTTATAGTTGACTTGATGTGACACTCATTTTCTTCCTCTAAACCAATTTTTTTGACAATGTCCTTCAGTCAGCGGCAGCAAAAACTGAAATCTGTGAGTGCAAAAAATATGACCTACCTTTTCCTTCAAAGCTCTCTTCGGATTTTTCAGGTGATCGGTGGATCTCTCCACGAAAAAGCCGCTACATTTGCATCATGCAGCCTGCACAGTACCATGCCGATGTCACCTCACAATGTTACAAGAGGGTAACTTTCCTCTTGCAACGCTTCCTCTGCAAGTGTCCTGAGCACTTGCACTTCAGCTGCTTAACCTGCTCCTTAAGGATTGAGGATCGTGATGACTGAGAGTAGAGACTAAACACTCTCTATTCCTGTGAACAGTGCTTAACAAATGAACCAAACCCAACCCAACAAACTCTGTGCCACAGAGAAGAAGGAAAAAACCTCTAACCGCACCCCAACATCCCACCCCTCACCAATGCTAGACTGCAAAATGTTGATAGGCTCTAAATAGTAGTGACAGGTTGTGACCAAGGGGAGGAATGCGGATAGCAGCCAATACACTACGTTGCAGGGAGGTTTTATTCAACTTGATGCACCAAGCTGAAAGTTTGGAGTAGTTTAAGAGCTGATTCACAACTGGACACCAAGTCTCTGCCTTGGGGGAGCAGAGTTATTTGTCAAAAACGTGGCGCTAAAGGCTGGACACAAGAACTTTCAGCCACTCAACTGTAATCTAGCACTGCATGACTGTATGACAAAGCTTTAAGCTTATAGTGCCTATAGATTTGTGCTTGCCTTTAAATCTCTTAAATGCTGGAACTTTTGGGTCTTTACATATTCTTTGTCCAGTGAGATTGTGATCTGCATATTCATCTTAGCATTTTCTTTTTTTGCTCAGTTTTAATTTTAGTGAAGAGCGGAACAGAGTGAAAGAAGGTAAAGCATTTTGTTACAAGGGGCCTCAAGCGGGAATGCACTCAAGGACATGTTTTCTTTATAACTGGAGCCAGCTTAGTAATTGGAGCTGAAACATCCTGGCACACTGGTACGTCCTGGTGCATTTTGAAGGACTGCAGGTAGACTGGGAGACACTGGTGGATAAGGGAAATGAAAGTATTAATAAATAAAATTTAAAAATCCAAGAACATTAAGAGTGCCTCTTCAGATCCACCAGAGACCACCGAAAGACCCCCCGTATGTAAGCACAGTTGATTCAAGAATTATTGAGCAAATATTTAAATGAATTATAATTATATTTAAATTGCAACCAATCATTGTGGCTTAGATTGCGAAATCCTGAAACTTTTGTGTATAAATATGCTTAGAAAAGTGACCATACTCATGTGAGTTTGGATGGAATAAATAACGCCCCTCACACCCGACGTTGAATAAAGAATGCCTGCTTCTTAATGTACGTTGGTGTTAGGAGGCTTTTCTATTCTTAATTTTGGTGACAGTGGTGCAAGATAGAAAAATTATTGCTGGTATGAGGTGGAAGAAAGCAGGTGAGTATATTTTGTTAACAGGGCACTTATTTAGGGTAGTGTTTAGCTAACAAGGGCCATATCTGGTAAATTCAGTGACTTTTGTCCTGCTTTCCTACTCACAGCGCTAGAAGCACAAGGCCCATGTGTTTTTACCACTTTGTTATGCAAATATGCTATGTAGTATCAGTGATAAGATTGATGAAAATATGTGCAGCATTTGTTAGGGCAGCTTGCTTGTCATCATTTCCCTCTGTCATCTGCATCTTGTTAAAATGTATGAACACATTTGATCCATTTGAATAATCCTGTCTGATGTGTATCTGTGAGAGGCAGTGGCTCCCAAAGCCATGCTCCTGCAGAGCTCCTTTAAGATCTCGCATATGGGAGCCCTGCTGTTTGCCCTCTGAGAGCGTTGTTTCCCAAGCTCGGATCAAACCCAGAGGGGACTAGGAACAACTGCTACTGTTGGTAGATTCAAGTTGGCATCCGTGATGTAAAGGCACTCGAAGTTTTGCTTTGAAAAAGCTACTTTTGAAAGGTTGCCAAGCCCTGCTCTAGATTACACATCCCTTTTGATAGCAGGTTTTTTCCTCCTTTGTGTTTGGAGACTACTGATCTATGAAACTAGACAAATATAAGTGATCCCCTTTTGCCCCTTCTTGCTGAACCATAGCAGTCCTTTGACCTTTGTCAGCCAGGTGGCTTCAGTTGCTTTAAACATGGAGTGAGTTTAGCTTGTAGATTCTGTTACTGACACAAATTCTGTAAAATAGCCTCTTTTTTTTTCTTCAAGACAAGTTAGTCTTTTTTCCTCATTGAGCACAGTTTCCTAGGGGAAAAATACAGATGACATTTTTTTCTTTATTTTTTTTAGGAAATATGGACTACCTTAACTGGGTTCCTTTTTTGGGTTTAGGTTTGGTTTTTGTTGGGGTTTTTTTGTCTTTTTTTTCCCCTTTCATCTGTGCTGTAATAGTAAAAGTTGATGAGCAGTGTTGAAGATGTGCTGGCATAAACTCAGCTAATTGCCAAATCCTTGCATCAGTCTATCAAATGTATATTCACATGATGATGATGATGTATTTTTTCTGCATTTACGTAGCTGCAGGCACTTTCCTGGCTTCCTAAACTTGACACAAACATTCAATTAGCCCTGCTATTTCTTTTTATGTATAACAATTCTAATGTTTTTATGTGTCACTGTCAAGTAACCATGTAGGGATCTTGAATGAATGACGTTTCAAAGCCATCAAAAACCTGGAGTTAAATGTGGTTTGTTTGGGGTTTTTTGTTTGCTCTTTATCCACGGGACACTGGACAGTTACAAGTGTGTACCCAGTTCAGAAAAAACTTGTCAATGTTGTGCACTTCAGCTGAGGACATGACATATTCAGACCATTCTGCCTTTGCACAGGTGGTAGTGTATGTAGGGTGAGATCTTTCAGACTTTGCAAAGTGCAAATAAGTAAAGTTTATAACTGCGATTTGCTTCATTCCTTCTCATGTCCTTTCAAGCAATGGTCTCTCCAAATCGGGCAGTAAACACTCATCAGTGTTGACCCCTGAAAAATACATATTTTGTTGCCTTCTCATTTATGTTATACTGTCATTTCTGCATTTCTGTAGCTGCAGGCAGTTTCTTCTGCATTCTGGCTTATTTGTTCCATAGAGGTCTTGACTCCTGTCTGGAAAGCCTGGGTGATCTGAATGGTGCCAACTATTTTAGCTTTCTCATAGTCTTCCTGTTCTGCATAAACCAATAGAGAAGGTTCTTGCAAGGCTGGTGAGTTAACAGATTGTCTTAATTGTTCCACGTTTAATGTTACCCAGCATATGTGCTTTTCATTGATATGGTTCATTTGTGGTTATCACAAAGCTTCGTTTTATCCTCCGTTGGTTTGTATTAAGGTATACTTTCTAGTATGGCTTTATATATGTATTTGCCTTTTGAACTACACTCGCCTATTCCATATATTTTATATTTAAAATGTCATATTTCTTATCATCTCCTATTTCGGAGCCAGAACCTGTTCTTGGGGACATTAAAATTAAACCACTTTTCTATTAGCAACACCGACTTTATGAGGGCAGAGTGTCCTTTGCATATATCGTTGAACATGCGATCAATGGATGAAAGATTCTGATTATCAGCAATTATTCCTGAGGAAAGGAGTCTCAGAAGAGTATCCAGAGAGCTCTTGAAATGGATACACAGAAACTGTCTGGAGATGTTGCTTTAGGAAGCCAGGAAAAAAGGCCTCCTTTATGTTACCTGCCTTTCCAAGTAATCATTGACTCTAACCAAGGAGACCTTTTGAAATACCAAAAATAATTATTTCTGTGTAGTGAGAAAAAGAAAAAGAAAGAAAGAAAAATTGAAGTCAAAGTTTATTTCTTTAAAATATGTTCAATGCTTTAACCTTTTCTTCAGATTTCATAGGAATTATTGATATAGTTGTATATTTTTATGCCCAAGCATAGTTGTAAGAAGTATCAGAAATGTGATTTTAGTGAACTGTTCCTTTGACAGCAGTCACTAAAGTTAATGTAACAAGATAAGCTGGTGCCTCTTTTTTTTTCCCCAAATGGGAACGTGTGTCCTTTCAATATTCTGTTCTTTGCTCAAATGCAGATTTTATGTGCATAATGAGGGGTAAATCTGACAGGACGTGTCTGTCACCGGAGCAATGAGTATCAAAGGGTTGGTTTGATGGCAATGGACTGTAAAACATATAATTATCATTCATTGTTCCATACCTTTTGCAATAAAAAGCACGAAATAAAATTTGCAGTAAAATGTGTCCCATGTGCAGCATTGCAGGACAAAAGCTGATGTGTCATGGGTCAAAATCAATCTTACTTATTAGCAGTTCGTAGAAGTAGTTGATAATGAAGTACCAAGTGATGAAGCTGGGAAAATAGTATTTGGTACTTAGAGAGAGGTTTGGTACTTAGAGATTTACCCAAATAACAAAAAAAAATCCAAAATGTGTAGAACATGCGATTTTTCTTTTTTCTTTTTTCTTCCATAGTCTTGTCTTTTGTTTGACAAACGTTTCTATAGCGGCCGAAGCCCTGGGATCTCTCTTTACAGCAGGTAGCAGTAATTAAGAAATGATCTGTGTAATTATCAAGGAATAATAATAACAACTAATGAATTCAAGTTTAACTGCTTTTAAAATTAGGCAGATAGAAATGAATGCTGAATGAATTTTTAGGCATAAAGAGAATGTCTTATACAAGCACTCGTGTCAAGCTGTTCTGAGCTATTCATTATTCTGGTATTATACAGTACTTTTTTTGGAGGAGAAAAGTATTGATTGCATCCAGTCAGAATTTCTCAACATGAGATGTTTTCTCTGAGACATGTATCTTGGTTTTGGTGGAGAAATATAGCTGAGTTTTCATCTTATAAATAATTTGCATACAAAAGGACTGTGGTGCCCGAGGGCGGGTTGTCTGTCTGAATAATCATCGATTATTTTACTCTTGTTACACCTCAGTGTTCCTCTGGTGTAGCCTGTAACACAATACGCTGTTTTACAGTAAGATTTAAAATAGCAGTTTTCCATCATCATTTAATTTTCCTTTATTTACTTTAGTCCCATCAGCAGATCTAGTAACTCATGGGCCACATGTGACTCTAATGGAGCTCATGAGACTCCGGTTCCCAGAGCGCGTGTATCATCTGTCAAGCAGCAGGGCTGTGCAAGGAAAGGAGGAGGTGGCTGATCTTAATGCCTGCTGTTGGGAAGTGCAAAGTAGGAATCGCTGTAGCAGATGTCACTTGGTTGCCACGCAAGTGGGTGAAACGCTTCATCCCACAGCAGAGGAAAGGCACGCGCTGGCATTGCCATCTCCCATCTGTGACCCAGTCATAGACCTTCTGTGGTTTTTAATGATGGTGAGGCTTTGCCATGTGGTTTTATACAGCCAGGAAGATTGGTCAGTCTAGCCATAGTATTTTCTTTACTGTGAGGTCCATTGTACAGTGTGCCACAAGGCTAAAAGTATTTTAGTGTTGTCTTGATTAGGGCAGAAACAGAGATAGGAACTAACAATTTTTGAAGGAGGAAAAGCCAAGAAGAAATCACTGCGTAACTTTTATGTTTGTATCTAAAAGGCTATGCAGAGCCCAGAATGCTGGCATCAGTTATATTTAATAACAGAGGGATGAAAAAAGATAACCAATGCATTCACATCATCTCTAGGGTTTTTTTTCCTGTATTTGGATATCTCCTTTCTCACTTGTTTATATGATCAGGCTGAAGTGAGAGGGACAATTGTACAGGGAGGTTACTTGGAGTACTGCTGGAAAGCTGTCTTAAATCATTGTGGAAGTTGATAGATTGCTGTCATTCCTAAAGAGGCTGAGGTCTAAAAAGCCTCTTGGTACTGTGCTTGGAGTCATATGAGGACAGAAATGTGTTATTTGTGGGTGCAATGTCATGGTCCAGCTGCGACTGGAACAGGGCTCAGTGCTTGGAAATCTTGATCCCCAATACAAGCAAATTCTGTTGCATTTTCACTCTGAACACCGACTGTACTCAGAATTATTATTTAAATACATAAATGTGGATATGAGGCGGGAGAATTTGCTAATGTATACATTATATTTTAAAACTAGTCTGTTGACAACCTAATTTCTATGCAAGTAGATTGACATTTCAAATCATCTAGAAATTACGAGATGGTCTGTGGATGCTGAGAGGGGAAAAGAGAAAGAAAAGTAAAAAGCCATTTTCAGGTTGAAATGAAGGACAGAGAGGTGAGAGAGTTTTGAGGAAAGAATAAACTATACAAGCAGGATGAGTGATAATGTTAGGTTTAAATCCATAGAAAATGTACTGAGAGAGAGAAGATTCTTGGAAAAAAATAAAGGCTGCAGTGATAATGAGGAGGAGCATTAAAGACAATTAAGCATTATGCTGTAAAGTCAGAGCTGCTTATAATCAGAAACAGTCTCAAAGCTTAAAAGCATATTTATTGCAGGCAGTTCCTAGGTCTAAACTAAGCTTTTAAAAGAAAATAGATGAACGAGAAAAAATTAAGTGTAGATACATATGTATATATAGATATATATGGCTCAAAAATGCAGCATTGTCATGAAAAGCAGGATGTCTTTATTCTTGACATACTGATGATATAGCCCATGTAACTACATGCATTCTTCTGGCTTGGATAGGTGGAACACATAGGTCTTGACTATTAGAATTTCTGGAACACCCACATTCCTATTGATTTTTTTGAGGAGACAGATCATTATTTGTTTTTGGAGTTTGTAGAAGCTTCAGTCAAGGACCATAAACTAATAAGGGCACTGTGTAAAAGTGAAAAGTTTGACCCTGTCCCAAAAAACTGTTATTCTTTGGGAGAAAATAGACAATCTATAACAAATGACCATCATGGATAGAACCCCATTGTAGTAATACCAAACCAGAAGACACTTTCATCATCTTTATCCTGCTTGTGTGTTATTTA
>NW_010165714.1:12450-18228 GCF_000695765.1 Mesitornis unicolor | reverse complement strand
TGCTTTCTCCTGTGATTGAGACGACCACCACCATCTATTACCATCTGCATTGTGCATTCATGGCAGCAAAAGTTATGCAATGATGTTGTTAATGGATAGGATCATGTAATAAATGCCAATGTTTTAAGGCATATTCTGGAGATATAAAATATATATTTTGAGGTACATTTCAATTTAAGAGACTTCTGAACACAAAACACGGAAATACTTCCAAATGGACTTTATTCTGTGTTTCTCTGTAGCACACTTCTGCTTACACTTTTTATACTTGTTTTTGCACTTAATTGTATAGTCTGTGGATTTTGGTATGTGAGTATTAGACAGGATGTCCTAAGATAAAACTCTGACACTTGTGTATGACAGATGTGCACCATCTTACATGTGGACATCTTGCAGTGTAAGAGTGATTCTGACGTGTGTAGTCCATTTGTGGTTTAACCTTAATCCTAAAATGATACAAGACACCCAGAGGATCCATAATGTAAAGATTTCTTGTGCTCCCAGCCTCTGTGTTTCTGTGCATGGTCACTTCTTTCCCTTAACCTTTGAGCTTCACAAGCCTTTCCTCAAAACACTATCTTTTTAATTTCTTACATTCTTCCCATTTTTTCCCTCTTAAACTGTTTGAGTTTCTTGGTTTTAATCAAGAAATTAAAATTATTTAAATTAAAAGTCTAATTTTTGGACTAGATGATCTTTTGAGGTCCCTTCCAATCCCTAACGTTCTGTGAAATAAAGACTCTCTTTCCGCTAATGCAACCACTATTTCAAAACCAACATTGCTAATTTTTTTTGCGGTGGCTGTAATGATGTAAAAGATCACAAACCTCTTCCAAGGTAGCCTGGGGCTCCATCTTTCTGGATTAAGTAAAGGATGGGTAATTTGAAGCAATACCTGTCCTTTAGGTAATCAGGTTCTCTCTTCTGTAATTTTGAACAAACAATGGGAAGATGAACATCAGTACTTTCTTCTATTTAAAAAAACCCGATTGCTGACTCCTTTAAAATCCATGGCATTAGGATTCAGCTCATTTTCCAAGATTTCCAAATGCAGAGGCTTATGTGTGGGAGCATGGGATTTCAGTGATAACACTCAAGAGTCTGTGCTATCTAAATAGCGTGGCAAAAAAATTCATGAAGGTTACAATTTGTTAAGATTTTTTTCATTTATTTTAGCCTCACAATCTAATAGTTGTTTTAACTTCGAATTTTTCAAACTATAATTCTCAATTTCGGAGGATTGTTGGAGTTCTTGTGACATAGTTGCACAAAACCTGTTACTTTGGTTTCCATTTTTAAAACTTTGGCTCAAGTTACTATTTACAAAGAGAAACTGTTGCTAACCTGAGTGATAAAGTGCCGAAAAACCACCTTTGAAAGTCTGCTCAGCAGATGTCTAAAGTTCTGCAGTAGTTTAAGTGTTCATTTTAGAGACGTCATAATTGAGATCATTCATAGGAAGAAATGCTAGCAGTTGGAATGCTCTAGGTTTAATGTTTTAGGCAATCAGAGAGATATTATGTGTGCAAATTTGTTCTTGAGTTTAAGCAAGGCACCTTTTAGATCTGTAACTCTTGAACGAGGTCTATCTTTACTGTTATTAGGGGATTACTTCTGCTTTTCTGCATAATCATTGATTATTTTTTGTTTGTTTTCTATGGCAGCACAATGTCTAGATAGATGTGTTTACTAGTGATGTGTATGTTCCTCAGCATGCTTTAAATCACAGAATCACAGAACGTTAGGGATTGGAAGGGACCTCAAAAGTTCATCCAGTCCAATCCCCCTGCCGGAGCAGGAACACCCAGATGAGGTTGCACAGGAAGGCGTCCAGGCGGGTTTTGAATGTCTCCAGAGAAGGAGACTCCACAACCTCTCTGGGCAGCCTGTTCCAGTGCTCTGTCACCCTCACTGAGAAGAAGTTTCTTCTCAAATTTAAATAGCTGGAATATTTACAGTATATTGATATCCAGTCCATGAAACAGCTGTGTTGGAATCCCTGTTCAGATAGCATTAGCTAACAATGTCTTCTAAGGACACCTCTTTGTTGTGTATTTAAGGACCAGAGCTAGGTTGATTTAAAATGCGTGCTGTAAACTCTCATCATGGAAAAACAAATCCATGTTCTGGACAGCTCTCAGTCCAAACAAAACAAGAATGGGGCAGCATTAAATAGTGAACATGGAGTAATTGAATATTGAAGAAATTAAAGAGTGGTTGAATTTTGTGAATCTCAAGCTTTTATGTATTTTTAAATGAGAATGAGGCTACTTGCAAGAAGTTTGTGTTGAATTAAAGGTCAGCATTGGTAAGCAAAAGAGAATGGAAGTGTCTTTTAAGTACAACTTAATACATAGGACAACGCAACTTCATTTGTTTATGACCTTCTTCTGTCTTTGCGTCATGAGTGAAAAAATGTTTATGCTATTAGATATTTTCCCCAAGATTTTTAACTGCATAGACTTTCATGTATGAGGACTTATTCAGATATGTGCTATTGAAGCTCCCATGCCAGTTGTGGGTCAGACTCCATTATCTAATTCCAGTTTTATTATCTACATAATAGCACACAGCTGTTAAGTTCCTGGTCTGAACATTGAGGCGGATAGACTGCAGTAGTTAAGAATTCAGTTTTGTATTCTCTGTAGTCTATTTGCTATGACAGATATTAATAGAGATATTTATAAGGACTGGACTTCTTAATCAAGGAGACGAAATCTTTTTTGTATTAATAAAAATAACTTGTAAACTTAGAGACAGTTTAAGGCACAGAGAGCACATCTATCTTGTCCATGACCCAAAACATGACAGTGAGGCATAATGTAAAGGTTTGTTCTTATATGCATATGTAAATTCAAAAGGTGCTTTTCAGAAGTAACGGTCAACAGTAAAAATGCTGCTGAAAGTATTACTTAGCAATATGGGGAGTGAAATTTTGTGAAATTTGTAGCTAGACTTCTTTTCCTGAATGGTACAGGTTTGGGCTGATGAAAGCATTTAGTAAGTTAAATGTTTAGTACTGATTTGGTAAGTGTTAGAAGTAGTATCTCTCCTCCACTCAAAATCCCCCATTTTTACATAAGAATCAAGCGTATTTATATCTAAATAAACTTCTAAGCATGTCAGAATAAATACAAAATATGTTATTTTACTTTAGAAATAGCCAGTTGATTGCTGCCTAATATTATCAAGTCTGTTAGACAAAGCACTTGATGTTTTCAGTCATATGAGCTTGTAATAAGAATGAGCTATTAGCAAAGGAGTCCTCTACCTCAAATTTTCACCTTTTCTAATGTAAGAACGTATTTTGCTAATGGGAATTGTCATTATTGAAAGGCCTTCTCTTGGGGCCTATAAAATGTGCTTATGGTGGAAGACATTTTTGCAGTATATATATCAGGCAAAATAGGATTTTGTTGTGCAGTGTGATCAGACCAATACCATCTTATCTGTAGGATCTCCACTGAGTAATTTATTATTGCTAAGATGTACTGCTTAAATATATTCTTTAGTTAAAATGTTCTCCAAAGAGCTGACATCTCATAATCACGTATCATAAATCATACAAATTCTGCTTTAACTGAACTTAGTGTCAAAATTCACATTGCCTTAATTGAGGCAGGAATAGAAGCGCATAAGGCATTATGATTTAAAGTTATATATCTAAAAGTAAGCCCAGAACACAAGTACTGTTTCAGGAATTCAGGCAATGACATCACATGGAGAGCTCAGTGTGTGAGACAGGAGAATACACTTCTGCTTTACGATTTGTCCTTGACAAAATGTATTAATTGTGTTTTATATGTGAAAGTGTCAGGAAAAATTTTGGTTTCTTCTGTGTATAGGGAAACATAGCATTTTGGTTTCAGCTGACATAGTCACTCATTTTTTGTTTCCTAATATTGAGAAAGAGGTAACCCTGCAAAATGCAAATATTTATTTATTTCTGTTTCCCAGGCGTTGTCAGTTTCCACTTCTAGCTTAGTTTCTTTTCCCTCAAAAGGCATTTATCTGTGTCCTTGTTTTCTCTGCCTTCCAGTGAAAGACTCATTTCTTCAGTGACCTAAGCCCCTAAATCTGCCCATCTTCTAAACTCTTTGTTCTTAGCTGCTACTCTATGAGATTTTAGATTTCATTCCTACCTTTGGTTTCCAGCCCTGGCCCATTCTGGAGCAGGCAGGAATGAAGGTATCCTGGAGGAATTACAAAGTTACACGTGCACAATCCCATCACGTGTATGAACTGTGTGAACAGAGCTTGCTTACTGAAAACATAATCTTTGAAATATTCCAGTTTTCGCTAACCCCAGTTACTGGAGACTGGCAAATTTCTGTTAAGGATGTGACTGTACAGAACTTCTAGCTTGATCGTCTACGAGTGAACATGGCACAAGCCGCATTTGTGAATCAAAATAATCTCCTGATCTCACCATCTTCCCCTTTACAGTTTCTACTTCTTGATCCAAAGCCCAGGGCTGTTAAAACTTTCCAGGAAAAAGGCCACTGGGTTTTAACAGTGGACAAATTCTGTCTTTCAGTAGCTTTTGTCTCTGAAATACCTGAAACAGTGAACCAGAGCTCTGGTCTCTTGCTGACTCCAAAGTCCTACTGTGGCATTTACCCAGCAAAATATCACCCCAAATTAGGAGTGGACTGCCAAAGCAATGACATCCAGATCTGGGGAGGAGGTTTTCCCAGCCATGATGATGGTGGATTGCAGATGTCAGTATGTCATCTGCATCATTAGGATTTTTATGATATGCAGTATCCTCCTAATAGGGCATTAGAAGCATTCTCTTTTTACTGTACAAGATAAGGACTTGTCACTTGTAGTACGGACTGCATGAGGTTCAGCCTCTCATATTCTGCAGAAGTTAATGGGATTTCATGCGTATGTTTAAAAGGCTTCCTAAGCATTCTCAATTTGGCTGCTTTTTAGAGGAAGGCCTTTGACACTTCGAAAGACAGGATGCCAACTGGCAGAGCTGAATATCATTGAAGTTAGCAGATGAAAGGACTTATTGCTGAACTAAGTGGTAAGAGAGCCTTAATTTTCCTCCAGTTTTACAGAAATCAACATTTACTGGAATCAACAACCTCTTTAAGCTGGAGATAGAGATGAGAGAACACATTATCGGTACATGGAAAATAGATCTATTATGTTATTTTTGAAAAAAGGAAAGAAAACATTTGCATTCATAAAGCAATTCCCCACCCTTATAATTTGCTGCCTCAAGTTTTAACTCCCTAAAGTTTAGAAATCAATTAGACAGCATTGACTCTGCCCTAGTTAAAGTTTGTGATCACTTTTTTTTAGTCTTTTATAGTTCTTTTATAAGGTGTTATTTTTGGATCAGTGACATTTTAAGTCGGAAACCATCTGAATTTTGGAAATGCCATTGTACTGTATTACTTGTACACATGCTGCTTTCCACCCACTTCCCCTGCCCCAAACAAGTGTCTATCTTGGATTATAGAAAAGATGTTGTCTTTCTTCATAAGATTGTGCCTTCATACATTTTCCTTATATCGGAGTCCAGTTATAATAATACTGACAAATGGCACTGACAAATGGCAGCTCTATTCACAGGCATTAAGTCTTGGAAGATTTAATTAACAGAATATGATTGCCTTCAGAAAGCCCTGCGCGTGTCTTCCAATCTGATAAAGCAGACAGTCATCCTTTAATGTCGTAGACTTTACAGACACAGAGTTTTCCATAACTACAGCCGTACTCATACAGGGCTTTGGTAGATTGCCAAAGAGCTTGGGACTGGGA
>NW_010165714.1:0-12419 GCF_000695765.1 Mesitornis unicolor | reverse complement strand
CCCTACTGCTGATGTATCTGTGTCTTGTCTGTGATTTCGTGCTGTTTCTGTTGCAGAGCTTCCCATGGGCCTTTCGGTGCAGGTGTAAAGTGCTCAGATGCAATCTTAGTTTGTAGGGCAGTTTGGTGGGAGCGGTTGGTTGTTTTTCTTACTGTGCATCAGGTGGCAAGTAGATGTCTGAGCATGCCATCTGGAAGGGGCAACACCCAGGGCACTGTGCAAAGAGTGGAGAAAAAGCATATTTTTTGAGGTTCTAAACAGCTTCCACATCTCTCTCTATTCATTTTGCTAAATTCTGAGGCTTGTCCTTGAACTGACTTTCAAGACAACAATCCAGGGTACATGAGATTTCCTGCAGACTCTAAAAAATGAATTTGTTTTTCTTTTGCCTTTTTTCTACTTCATTGTTTTATGTGCCAAGTGCATTTGCAGAAGGAACACAGAGTGACAGTTTTCTAGCAAGATGGTTTAATTACATCCAGAGGCTTGTAGGCACAAACTTTTGTTGGACAGACTATAAAAATGCAGTGTAAATGGTGCATACAAATTTTAATGAATTGACCTCAAACTGTAATAAAGGAAAAAGATTAATTGCCTTATCTAAATGCTATAAATTAGTTACATTATGATTTTATATGAAAGACTAATAAATTATAGGAAGGAAGGCAAATTTTAAAAAAAACCACCACCACCAAATCCAGCATAGCTATATTTCATCAGTACATGTTAACTAAATAAGTTTGAATTCATAAAAGCATTGTACTGATTTCAGCTTTTACCCAGCTAGACAAAAGCAAGGAACAGGAAATGATAAATGCTTTCAGAGAAGATCTGTAAAAAAGACAAAAATATACCTTTTTTTTTTATTTAGGATCTTTAGAGTTCAGGTCCTTTTCTGCCTGGCAGTTTTCCAGCCACTCGTCCCCAAGCCTGTAGCGCTGCATGGGGTTATTGCGATCACAGTGCAGAACCCGGCACTTGGCCTTGTTGAAGCTCATCCAGTTGGCCTCAGCCCATGGATTCAGCCTGGCCAGGTCCCTCTGCAGAGCCTTCCTACCCTCGGGCAGATCAACACTCCCTCCCAACTCAGTGTCATCTGCAAACTGACTGAGGGAGCACTCAATCCCCTCATCCAGATCAGTGATAAAGATGTTAAACAGGACTGGCCCCAAAACAGAGCCCTGGGGAACACCACTTGTGACTGGTCACAACTGGATTTGGCTCCATTCACCACAACTCTCTGTGCTCCCATCCAGCCAGTTTTTAACCCAGCAAAGCGTGTGCCCGTCCAAGCCATGCCCAGCAGCTTCTCCAGGAGGATGCTGTGGGAGACGGTGTCAAAGGCCTTACGAAAGTCCAGGTAGACAACGTCCACAGCTAAAGCCATAGAATGTTGTTAATTGTAAACACTGCTAACAAACACTGAAATACTTTTTAATGATTCATGCTTCTTCCATTTTGAAGATAAAATAAAAAAGTCCCTACCATATTTTAAACTTTATAAAAATTCCAAGAATGTAATATTAATCTTCAAGAGATCCTAATACACGCTCTATATAATGGGAATTACATAACTTCTTAATCTGAATTTTAGGGCTTTTTCTTTCTATTTAAACATTTTTCATATAGCCTGAAGTAGACAGTATGGTCTGATATTTAAATAAATGCAATGTGGCATTACTACGTCTTTGGAAACCTGACCTAATGCTTCATTGTTTTTGATGTATCCAAGAAAAGGGTGCAATTTGAAGATAGTTTGGAAGGTTTTTTAAACTAAATGTGGATTGAAAATAAAGCTATATATTTAAAACTATATATTTACATCAGTATCTTTAGGTTATAGGTAATTATAGTCAAAAGAGAAGGGTTTTTTTTTCAGATATAGGCCTGAATATCTAGCAAAAACGTAGAGCTCTTAAAAATCTCCTCAGCTGATGGCATTTCTGTAATTTCCTTCCAATATTCTATATATGTTGTCTTAACTACAAATTACTCCCCTGAACATCAATACAGTCTGGAGCTGAATGCCTGTTAGTCTACTTCAACCATATTAAATTTATTTTTCTGTAGTAATAAAAATAATTACTTGAAGGTCAGGGCTAGAAAAATGCAGAGAAAAAGGAAATGTTGCTTCAGTTACAGAAAGTAATGTTTTGAGGTGCAAGTCCTGCTCCAGGACAGAGAAATTAATGGCTGAGTTGCAGGTGATGTTTTTACGCCAATATATTAATATTATAAAAGCAGAGAGAGGAGATGAGAGGAAATAAATGTGGTCTTAAAGAGGACACAGCTAGAAGAATATGTAATTTGTATTCAAAAAGATGTACTTCTCAAATATATTGACATTGGAATCAGCAGCTAGAATGAGACAGGACAGAACACCTTTAAATTAATTTTTAAAATTCTGTTTGTTTTAAAGACATTGCATAAGGATAGGAAAATATCAGAGGTTTATGAAAGGTGTGTTGACCTGCGAATAAATACTGATGTGAACCACTTTAACATTTCGTAGCTGCCCTTTTGGAGGAAGAAATATAAAGCATTCATTAATCAAGTTATATTTAAAGGTGCTTCTTCAAAAATCTAGTATCTTATGAAAACCTATATAGCGCTATACACATTAGGAAGAGTTGCTATGTTAATATTTCATTAACCATTAATAATGATGTGAAAATATTTCAAATGTATGAATCATCTGATGCAAAAGCATTGTTTTGCAGTCCCAAAGAGTGTGGATTATTTCTGTTATAATTTAAATTTCTGCACCACAGCTTATACAAAGCTTGTATAGTCATAATTTTTCCTTTGGACTTGTAGGTCATAAGAGCTCGCAAATAATTAGACTGCCTGTTGTATTTTGCTTTTGTTTTTGTTTTATTGTTCCTTTCTTCCTAATACCAGTCTCTATGGTCTAAGGCTAAATTGTAGGGTTTTTTTCATGTGTTTGTTTTGTGGTTTTCTTTTCTGTTTGTTTGTTTGGGTTTTTGTTTGTCTTGGTGAGAGCTGAGACAATTAATAGAACCAGAAGGAAGGAAAAGCTGGATTTGGTACTTAACTTTTAGTTGCCTAAGGAATTCCCTTTTTATGCAAATTCCTGTTTTCTAGTTCACGATGGTTAAATTGTATCTGCCTTCATTCAAGAGATCGCTTTTTGTTCTGTACAGCGTGTGTCAATCAAAGCCTTTTAGCCATGCCAGAGTACCAGTGGGGCATATTTACGTGTCTGCATGTTGAGGCAATTCATGTATTCAAATAACAGACCCAGAATGCTTCAAGTACCCTGCAAACTGGAATCCCAAATGCCGTACTAAGCTCTGAAATTGCATCCGTCACTCCTTGTATTTCAACATCGACAAGACTTCTGTCCTTCATCACGTTACATGAACTTGCCAATCTCTTCTCTGGCTGTACAGTCATTACAAGATGAAGAGATTTGAATTCCCTGTTTTCCATTTCACCTTTCTCTGACACATCCCCAGTTTAATCTTCCCATTGCTTAGTTATTGCAAAAAATGGGCAAAACCACTGTGAAGTATGCTTTCTCTTGAAAGAATATATATTGCAACACATAAATGAACTCAAGGTTCTCACGTGAGTGATTAGAATGTAAAATAATTCAGTTTTAAAAGGACCTCAGGTCATTCTTCCCGAGTCCACATTTTCCTAATAATTAAATAAGGAAACAAGGAAAAAGAATTAACTGCAGTTTGCCATAAATGTGTTAGCTTACTTTTCCCAAACAGTCGGTGAACAAAATAAGATGTTAATTGTCCAGCTATTCAGCTGTGGTCGGGGCCCCCTCTTGTCTTGGTCTGCTTTCTTCACATAGAAGAAGTTATGTGGGAGAAACTTGGAACTTGTTCTTGTCTGAGGGTTTTACAGCAGACAAGGCAGGAATGACTTTAGGTTTTTTTGTGTGCCTGTTTCTATAGTGGAGATATTTTAAATAATGCCATCTAGTTCAATTTGGTTTTGCTTTAAGTGTCAACCTTCCATCTTTGAGGTGGTTTCTGTTACCTCCCCAGATGTTTTCCTCAGCATCTGGTATACACAAATGAATAATATGTACAAAAATTACCTTGCATCTGGACTTGTTGAAAATGTGGTAGATATTCCTTAGTGCGGCGTTCCCTCGTGCTTGGGGTAGTACATTCTTCAAATAGTGATCTGTTTAGTGATCATTCAGATTGTGGCTGTGGGAACAAAATGCTATTTATAAGCATTGCAAAGCTTTGTAATACTAAATAAAAAAGGAAGGGGAAAATGCATCTTCATACTGTCCA
This sequence comes from Mesitornis unicolor, assembly GCF_000695765.1. Lineage (NCBI taxonomy): Eukaryota > Metazoa > Chordata > Aves > Mesitornithiformes > Mesitornithidae > Mesitornis > Mesitornis unicolor. Next base: position 8,136 of record NW_010165714.1, on the reverse strand, counting down.
AAACATAGGAGATGGTGGCTGAAAGGGATGTACACTGAAAGGGTTCAGGAGTAAGACAATCAGATGATATGTGGTGTATCCTCTACTTTAAAAGTGTCTTTTTGTGTGGTCTTCTGATGTAACTCAAGACCAGGTAACCTAATGTTCATCATCTGTATTTGAAGGACAGATATTTCAGAAAAACTTCAGAACCCATTTAAGCAAAATTAAAGCTGATTAAATGCAAAAGAGCTGGTGGCGTTTATCAAAGTGATTAAAATGTAGAAGTTTATTTTTTGCCTGCTTTGTATGGAACACAAAAGTCACTTTAGATAGCTTTCAAAAAATATAAAATGAGAAGTCGACAGAGGGTCCGATGCTCTCAGCCACCCCTCCACTTTCCTTTGTGTCTTGACAAGAGTTGTGTTTCTCTGCAAGTCCATCCTCTGGCATCAGAGTTTGCAACTGAAAACAATTCCTTCAAAAGTGTCAGACCCTAATTAAGTCTAACAGTTGAGAATGCTTTAAAAACATTTTGGAAATTGGCTATTTGTTATGGTGTCTTAATTGGAGGGATGTTTGTAAGTGTTGCTTTTCTCATCAGTGAATTGTGGTGCAAGATGCGTATCATTTCTGTTTAATATTTGAATGCTTATAAAGTACTTCGGGATCTTGTTAGTGGCTTTTGAGTAAAAACATTAATATTGGAGGTATGTTAAATAGTTTCTCTTTAAAGATCAAATTAGATAAATGGATGTAAGACACAAATCAAATTAATTACGTGTACTACTTCTTTTCTAGTGAACAAACACAAGCCCTGGATTGAGACATCGTACCATGGAATCATAACTGAAAACAACGACACTGTAATTTTGGATCCTCCCCTCGTTGCTTTGGATAAAGATGCACCTGTTCCTTTTGCAGGTAAGAACATACCTCACATTTGAGCTTATGGATTGCATTACGAAGTCGTTAGCATTTGTAAGCAATGAATTTGCAGAGCAGAGATAACATAAACTGAAGGACATGTTTAGAGGCTGTATCTGAGTACTCAGGACTCGTTGGCCCATAGACCTTGCAATGAGGTGTCTTTTACAATAAATGTGTCTGCTCATTTGTTGTGAAGCAGAAGTGATTCTGAGCAGCGTAATACAACTGGCTTCTGCTATCAACAGAGTTTATAATGAAAATACAAGAATTATGTAATTAAATTTGAATTTGCTTTTATAGAAATGAGTCATTACAATTGCCTAGAGTAATAATACATAGTCTATTTTGTTTAGTAATGACAGCTATATACTAATAGCTGACAGAATATTAAGGCTTCATAGCTGTTCTGAAGATCCTAAAAAGATGCAGTTGTTAAAAAGATTATATTGCTTAAGAATGTTCATCTTTTATACGGAAATTAACTAATTAAATGAATATCCTTGCTCCTGTGGAATACAGTCATGTTCAGTAAGCAGTAGTACGTCAAAGTACTTAGCCCAAACAGCATTTTACAGCATTGTGTAAGAATTGTTGTTAGCCATTTTCCCAAGAAGCAGGTACTGGCATAAATTAACACCCTGCAAAACAGGAATGCACAAATATATTTTATGTATTGAACCTTATTTTAATATTAAGGTTGGTTTGTCACTCATGGTACCCCATGGTTCTTGGTAGCACAGAACACTTTTCTTAGTCAACCATATAGGCACTGAGGGTGTTCAGTGCAGTTAGAGGTAAAAGACTCAAATAGCATATAGGTGTGGATACAGCAACCTCAGCATGAAACGCTTCTGTCTGCTGATCAGTTCCTGTGGCAACAAGTTACTTGCTAATGGAAGCATAATCAATGTCCATTCAAAAATAAGTAGACAGCCTCTAACTGGGAGGTACTAATCATAATCAGAGCAGGTGTACATCATACAGAGATGTTCAGGGTAAGGTGTCCTTAACTCAATTACTTTTTTTTGGAGCAAAAGAAAAAATCCTCGTTTCCAAATTATTTTTTTATAATGCATTGATCAGGAAGCAACTATATGTTAAAGCAAACAAGAAGTGTGGAATGGTACTTTGGATGACGAGCAGTTATCTGTAATGTATTTGAGTACACGTTTTTTCTTATAATGGTGACTTTCACATACATGTGTAATTTGTTCTTCCAAATGTTTGTGGAAAACAGTAATGTAAACTTAGATGAGATCACTGCTCAGCTAAATCTATCCGTGAAATCTTCAGGTGCAGTTATTAAGGAATGAAGATCAATTCTTAGTGAACACGCCATTTTCATTTTGGGGGGGATTTTTCTACTGCTGTGAATGTTTGTCTCATATTTGCTTCTTTTACTTGCATTCCCTTGGGATCCTCACAGGGACGTTCATCACATGTGCTGTTTCCACTGATACTCTTACAGACTCTTTGCTGACTAAGAATTTGCTAGCCTGATTATTTTTTTCAGTTTTTACATTGCGATAACGAACATGCTTTTCATGGATTAGTCACTTACACTTCTTGTAGAAAATCATGCTTTGAGACACTGAACTTGCACAGACAGACTGGCTTTATAATAAAGGTAACATTAGACAGCAGTTGTAGTTTAGTTTCTTGTATTGATTTGAATTATTTATATTTTAAGTAGTATTGTGGTGTCTGGGAGGGAAAATACTTGATGTGTATTCCCTGATATTAGTAGTTCACTTCCAGGTAATATTGTATATTTGACCTCTTGATCTACATAGTAGATAGGTAGCCCTTATGTTTACAGCCAAGGCAAAGAGAGCTTCAGACAGAAGGCGCAGTAGTGTCAAGCCAGGAACTATATCATGTCAAAATAAGTGTGCTGGGGTTGTGTGTTGGAGACTGTAAATCTCACTGAGATTTTGTCTCCAAATTGTCTGCGTGATGCTTTGTAAACCAAAGGAAATGTTGAGGTCTGGAATTTCTGTAGATAGGCTAGCACTGTCATCTCTAGTTTTATAATGATGGCAAGACATGCGCTATTAATAGCAGATACAAACAGATGATGAGATTGCAGTGTGTTCCATGTAGGAAGATAGGTCTGTTGGACAGCCCTGCTTAAAGGAACCAGGAAGGGCTGTTTGTACCCCTCGCTGTAAAAGCTCTGAGCTCAGCAAGAGGAGTCTGAGAGTGGTACAGGTTTTCCGGCTCTGAGCTGTGTATTGTCAGGGATGCTTTGAGCTATGTACAGATCACCTTGCACCTTTCGATTGCCCTGGTGCATGGTCAGTTTATGGATTTTGTATTTTTCACCTGAGCAAATAATCTTTCACCTAATAACTACTTTGTTACTAAGCACAAAAGCAAAACTAAGCTATTAATGCACACTTTGTATTCATCAGTGATTCTTATCTGCCCTTAGTGTTTTGGTTTGTTTCCTACTCATTCTCTTTCTACTTTCTACTTTCCATTATCGTGTTCGTATTTTTATTGTTTAAATGTCACTTGTGGCACAGACCTACTCTAATCTATAAACATTATTTTAGTCTTATCTTCTGGGAGCATTTTTGCCAATACCTGTACCTTTTTTTCTCTCCATGGCTACTAAGGTAAGTCTTGTATTAACTGTCCTGGCAACCCCTTCTAGTAGTACACGTTATATGTGGTGCATGTCAAACCCCTGCTCATGGAGTGGTCACAACACTATAATCTGCACTTTTTTCTCACTTCTGTCTAATGTTTCAAGTCAAGGGTGATGACAGGAGGAAAAGGAATCTTCTGTGCAGTCACCTTCCCAACAGGTCTGCGTTTCCAGGGAAGACTAATGAGAGACTAACAGGACTAAATGTGCCTGTGAAAGTGCTGGCTGTCAAACGTGATCAGCCTGTTTCATAACTGGAGCATGAAGACTTTCACAAGATTGCACTGAATGGTTTTTGGTGCCTGTTTATCTTATGAATTGATTTTGAATTGTGGAATAATTGGAGTATATGCAAAATAATGGCTCTTAAAATTATCATAGTATGAACATACTCACTTTTTCTTTTCCATACATTTTTCAGACCTCTAGTTTTGAAGGAAAACTTGAAAATACCATCACAAATGGTTAAGCGTGAGAGTAATATGAAGAGTTTTCCAAACTTCAGTTTCTTAAGTCCTGACCTGAAAGGGATTTTCACACACTGGTGCTGAGATACAACTGATCTTTAAAATAACTAGACTCACCACAGCAGTCTGGAGCCTTTTGCAGGTTATCACAGTGTGGGGGAGAAACAGACAAGCAAAAAAACCAACCAACCAACCAAAAAGCCAACAACATCAAAAAAACCCAAACCAAACCAAAATACACAACACAAAAAACCCCAAACCACTCAAAAGCGTGAGGGAACTGCAAGTCCTGTAGAAATAAGTTGTGTCTTCTGTCCTTCTCTTCAAACAGTTTTGTGTAGGTGCAGTATGGGCTTACTTATTATCTAATTTAGGGAAATCCATTGGAGGAATCTCTTAAAAAGTATTATAAAATCCATCCAAAAGAAGGAATGTAACTTTAAGTAGACTTATGCCAGGACTGCAGAGTCAGCCATACAACAGTCACCTATCACATGTTGGTGGTGAGGCTGGAAATCACTTCAAGGGTTTGACTTTCAGGCTTAGGAGTGGTTTGACTAGAAACAAGGTACGATCAACTGAATCAATTTGGCAGTGTTCTGTTTCTGTGATAGCAAGAAACCCTCACAAAATGATGTGGATTTTGAAAGGCTATTTGGACAGGACACCTGTCTGCATTTTAATAGCAGCAACTCCGTTTCATCGGCAAAGTTGTGCGAAAATAGATCTGAACGGAACTTCAGGATGTCTCCAGTCCATCTTTCTGCCCAAAGCAGGATCCATTATACCTGTGTCATTCCTGATAAATAGTTTTCTGTCCTAATCTTAAAGATCTACAGTGACAGAGAAGCAACAGCTTCCCTGGGCAATCTATTCCACATTTCCCCATACACACTGTTTTTCATTATGCTTAACCTGAACTTTCTGTACTGCGATTTTAGCCCATTACTTTTTGTCTTATCCACCATGCCTAGGCAGAGCAGCTTATTCCCATTCTTTTTTGCAGCAAGAGCCTATTACTTTACCCCCTAAAAGCACTGGGAACATTGTAAAAGAGCACAGGGATGTAGGGGGGCTTTGGCTATCCATTGTATTACTGATACAGAAGGGAAGCAAAGAAATAAGAGGTAACTTTCAGAACAGTGAGATGACGAATGCCCTTTTCACCTTGAAAGTGAAGAGCCTAACTCTTCACTGTGCCACCATTATTAGGCTGATACCCTTGCATTTGAGTACAATGTGTCGCACCGAGGTTAAGCTGGATCATTTTACCACAGTGAGTTGGGCCCATTAACTCTTATGCTGTTATTATGCTACTGATAGACTTACAGACAGCCTTTTTAAAAAAGGTCAGAGGAGCGTCTTCCTGTCTCCACATACTCTGTGTCAGAAGCAGTTGCAAATCAGACTTCCTTTGCAGGTGGAGTCTCAGTCTCTGACTACACTTTCTCTGTGCTAAAACTACTGTAAAGGATAAGGAAGCAATAAAACCAGCCAAGAAGGATGTCTCGAATAGTCACTAGAATACAAAATCTCCCAAATAATCTGTTATTTTAGCAGTTCAACGTGTGTATTCTCAGCTGCACCACAGCAAATCCATTTGTTGTCAGTCCACTTACACCAAGGAGCTGAACACCAAATCGCATTTCTCTGCTTCAAGCTGCGAAGTTGCCTAGCCTTCTCGTTTGTTTTTTTCTATTCATAAGTATTGGCACTAAAACCAGAAACAATCTTTCTGGTACAACACTCAATATACGGAAATTATTTTTCAAATTATGACTCCAAATATGACTTCAAACTTGCTGTCAGCTTATGATGCCCAGAATTAATTGATGTTAAATATTTCATTGTGAAAATGATGCATGATGAAAAAAATCTGAACTGCAAGTGAAGCCGTGGAGTTGTTTCTAACAAATCACCTGCTGATTTTTAAACTTCTAATTTTGAAATGTGTGTTTGCTAAAGTAGCCTAATTAGTTAAGGCTGTAGCCTTTCAAGGCAAAAAAGAATGTCTTCAGGGTGATGATAACCTAAGGTAGAATAAAAGATTGGCAATACCACAATCGATTTCAGAGATATTGGCTTTGACGTGAGGGATGATGCTCGTCGTCCAGCCAAGTGAGAGTGATAAATTCTCAGATTAAGAATGCACCAAAAAAATCACTCGGACAGTGACCTCTGTTGGTTTGTCCCTGAAGTTCAGAGATGAGGAGTTTGGAGGGCGGGTTTTGTTCTTGAAGATTTTGCCAATTAAGTTTGATTGCCTTTCTTAGTTTGACAGTAGTGAAATAAAAGTCAACCCTAATGTCTTGAAAGAAAACTAAAAGTTCAATAATTCAGACTGCTCTAAAAGAGCTTTTAGTAGCTGCTGAGTGGTCTGTCACTGCAGGAGGAAGTGGCTAGGCAGAAAATCAGACTTTATTCCATGGACAGTGAATGTAAGTTGCTTCTGGCAGACAGAAACAGTAATGAATGAGAACATTAAGATAAACTTTATTACACCTAAATATGCTACATTACTTGGAGCCAGAGAGAAGCAAGTAAAGTAACCAGCTAATTATTGTTTGATGATACTCTCTCGGCCTTTTAGACTACTTATGAAAAATATTGCTGTGAAATAAATTGAAACTGTTTTGAATAGTTTTCTTTATAAATAAGATTTGATCTTTGGAAAATTAGGGAAGGATATTACCGTGGATATGCAAACATACACAGGAGGACAGGGACAGAATCTGGCATTTTATTATGCTGAAGTATCATAATAAATGACTACTTAATTAAAAAACCTGTTTAATTAAAACAGGTTATAACTGACATTGCCAGGAAAATAATGTCAGTTGTTAAAATTCTGGGCTGCTCAGAACACTGGAGATAAACCTAAATGGGAATTACTGGAATTGCTAAGCCTATAGGCCCCAAAGTCGGTTACTGCTTTTATGGTCTGACTATGGATGTAGATTTTGTCACACACCTTCTTTGAAGGTAATGAAGCCTTGCCATGTGAGTGCCTTTAAATTTAATAAAAAACAAGAGTTAAACACTTGTTAATGTTGTCATCATCAGAACTATGGGTGTTGATAGCGATAGAATCCAGGAAAACAAAGCTCTTCACAAAAAAACCCCCACAACAAACAAACACAGCCCCCAAACACAACACAAACCCACCAGTGTATGGAATTCTATTCAAAGTAGCAAAGATCTGTTCCAAATTCAAACAGATTGAATTGTAGGAATTATTGCACAGCCCTGTGCATGACAGGGGAAATCGAGAGATGTGGTTTTCTTGACCCTTCCTGCTAGTCTGCTAAAAAGCTTCAGCTTCACCTATAAGATCCTAATGGTGGTGGATGACAGAAAAGCAATACAGAGTCATTGACAATTCTGGGAGAGAGTTGTTCCATTTGGACTGAATCCAGAATCAAATAAAAAACTCCAGTGAAACAAAATGCAATAATGATAAACTCTGGTTTTTAACCAGATTTAATTACATCAGGCAAATTTTATAGACATTTTAAAAAAAACCAGCCCGTGCTTCCCCATTTTATTGTTTGAAATTGTGCTGTTAGTCATAAAGGGGTTATGTTTTTGACCTCTAAAATAGTTTACTTTTGTAAGAACAGGTCATGAATTTTAATGCAGGTTTTTTCCTTCAGTTGAAGATGGTCAATGAATTTTACTTTCACTTACAAAGCGAAGTATCCATCCAGGAACAATCCATTTCTTTCTAAATGCTTTTGCTAATGCCTGAGTTATGGAATTTCAAAATTTGTTCTGAATATTACTAGTCTATTTTTTAAAAAAAATACTTGTGTGACTATTACAAAGTGAAATGAAAGCATCAATAGATGTTTATGACTCATCAATTCTTCATTGATAAAAGTCCTTGCACTGTATCTCAACAAACTCTGGTGAAGTTAATACAGGCTATGTAAAGCGCTGCTAATAAACACCTTTTTAAAGACACTTCTAAGGGACGGTAACTCTTGAATCAATACAAGTAAGCTCAGTGACACTGCAGTAATCTGCCCCATATGCTGACTCTACACTGTGTAAGGACACCAAGCAGTGCAATTATCCAGAAATCACAGAATCACAGAACGTTAGGGA
>NW_010165713.1:0-488 GCF_000695765.1 Mesitornis unicolor | reverse complement strand
GCTGTAGTCCGTTTCCTCGCATGGGCCCCAACATTCTGGTGACCCTGACGTGATATCTTCTAAGAAGAATTTTCCGGGAGTCAAGAGAAAAGGCGAGAGCTGCCGTGCCAGCGAAGGTAAGCCAGGCCATCCGAGAGAGACGGGGAATCGTGGGTACCTGCGTGAAGATGTAGCAGTGCTACAGCACTGGAAAAGTGGCAGAATAGGATGTGTAGCATCTGCACTGGAAAAAGCAGCAGTAAAAAGTTTGCTGCAAATTGCTCTGAAAACAGAGACTGAATTAAAACAAGAAGTAGAGACCCTTCTCAGTTGGGGGAGAAGGAAGGGACTATTCCAGTCCACATTTCAATTGTTCGTTGTAGAACATTGGGACATTTTAGGCAGAGAACTTTGGGACTCTGTTACAGTTGGTAGTAAGGAAGCAAAACTAACGGCACCAACATGGCAAAAGAGCAAGGAAATGCTGACAGCAGTCTCTTCAGAGGCAG
>NW_010165712.1:11337-11591 GCF_000695765.1 Mesitornis unicolor | reverse complement strand
TCCAATCCCTAACGTTCTGCGATTCTGTGAAAATGGAGAAGGAAGAATGTGAATTTATGGGTGCAGAGGCCAGGAGGTGCCTGCAGACAATGCAGGTGAGACTCTGGTCCAAGAGGAGAAGCAGGGGAATGCATTCCACTTGCTATAGGCCCGTGACTGGGTAAATAATTGTGCACTTTGGGCAAATACTGTCCTTTTATAGCGGTCTTTTAAAATCTATACTGGGAAGCAAAGTGATAAGGGAGAGTGGCAAA
>NW_010165712.1:949-11306 GCF_000695765.1 Mesitornis unicolor | reverse complement strand
ATTCCTGCAGAAGACAGTGGTAGTTTGCAGAAGACAGAAGGGTGCAAAAACCAGGGCACCAGGCTCATAAATGAAAGTCCTTACATCACCACCAGAAAGCCAGGCCTTTAATTTTTTTTTAATGGTCGAAAAAAAAAGCTCTCCCTTTTTAATGGTCAAAAAAAAAAAGCTCTCTCTTTTTGTCAGTGAGAGAGTTTATATACCAAATAGTGAAAATTTAAAAAAAAACCCAAACTCTATCCCCTCTATTAAAAAGCCAATGTGTCTTGTCGTCTTTTATTTCCAGAGGACGAAATGTACATTGCTTTCAATGCTTTTGATTTATCAGGGTCACATTAGAGTCATGTTTGGCAGTACTGTCAGTTTTTTCATTATGTTTTGCATAAATACTGTACGATGCATTCCATGTATATCGCATGCCATATATACTCATTTGTTTTATGCACTCCAGTTGCTAGAGGACAATAAGAATTTTATATTGCCTTTGAAAAAAATTCTGCCTCTGGTCTAATAAGAACATATCTTAAAGCCAGTGTTCCTCATCCTTTACTGCAGCTTGTGTGACAGCTTTATCTAACTGTTAAAGAGTATACCTTCCCGAGAAATTGCTCTCAAACTGGAACATTTCATAGTATATTTTCACCTTTAAGAAGCTGGTTTAGAGCTGCAGGCAGAGGTTACTAAAGACATTTTGCCATAAAATACATGTATTTGAATTTTAGGAAATACCTTAGCAAGATCATATTGCACCTTTTCAACTACTGCCCTTTTTTCCCCACCCCATTGAATAAAACTTGTCCATTCAGACAATTGCATCATTGTGGTTCTAGTGACTACCCAAGGAAGTGAATTCCCCAGCTACAAAACTCCAGATTATGAGGCTGTTCATACTTAAGCTATGCAGCATCAGACCTGGGCTAAACTTAGCTACTGACTTACACTAAACCCAGGAGCTGTAGTGCTGTTTGTAATTCACAAAGGGAGATTTCCACCAAAAAAAAACAACCCAGCAACTAAGTACCCAGTGTGGAGCAACAATGCGAAGATATGCTCAGACTGCCAGTTTTTTGGGAAGAAATGAAAATGTGGCTCTGGAGAGACACTTAGATGTTTTTGGGTTTTTTGTTTGGGTTTTTTGGGGTTTTTTTGGGTCTTTTTTGCCAATTTTTGTGTTTGTTGGTTTGGCTTGGTTTTTGTTTGTCCTCTTTTGTTTTTTGTTTGCTTTTTTTTTTCCTTTTCTATTTCTAGTTGGGAGTGATTGAATCAGTTTATATTATTAGTCCAAGGACATAAAAAATGACTACCAGCCATTGACCCTTAAGCAATACAGAGCACAGAATGGGGGTTTTAATAGCAGATTGTGACAGAAGTAATATTCTGAAACACTGACATCTCGTGGCACGCTTTAGAAATAGCAATATTCTCCAGAGAGGTTCTTGATACACTTACCTAATGAAGGTCAAGCAGAAGAGATGATGCAAAAGACTCAAAATATATGAACATTGTCACTCTCATTTAAAAAATAAATGTGATAGATCTACTTTCCAGCTATATCAATAACAAAGAAAAACATGGAATTAGCTTCACAAAGTATTAGTGAAAATGCCACAGCAAACAATGCTAAGATAAAATAGTTAAGAGTATGTTGTAATTACTTAGGAATCATTTCTCCATTAACAATATTCATAAATTGGGCAGCCCTTCAGGTAACTGCAATGGGATGTAGAATGTCAATAAACTACGCTGGTAACAGATCACATAATTAAGGGGCAAATAATCATCCTGGCAACCATGATGATGGTTTCGAAGTGGTTTCATTACTGGTGTACACTGCAAGGTGACTGCCATTAAACTAACACGGTAGTGCATTATGGAACAAGAGGAAAATAATTTCCATACTGCCTGCGGCAAGGAAGCTGGTGTCCTGTTTCCACCTCTTCAGAACAACCCCAGACAAAGTCCACCACAGCTGGCTATTCCAGACACTCAGGCAAATGACCTTTTCTAGCATTTAGGTGATAGCATCTTAAAGATATTTTTTCTTAATTCTCAAAATATATGAGAGTTGACATTGAGAAAAAAAACCCAAACAAATTACTTAGTCACTTAGAGTCAGTTTTTATTTGGTTTTAAAACCTGAAAACCTGCACTCCCATCAGTTACATCGAATTATCTTTCTGGTGGTAGTATTTAGAAAGACCTGTTAAAAGACCACCAAGTCTTCATTCTAGACAACTCAGTCATCTTGTCTCCATTCCATTTTAATCTTGTTTATATGAATTTCCTCTCTCCTCTCTGTTTCACTAATTTAGTCTTTTGCCAATAGCTGCCTGGGACAGCAATTCCCATTCGACTACTTTAATTCTGTGATACTACTGTATCAACCATGAGAATTTGGTATGATACAGGCATCAGAAAGGTAGTGTTAGTGGAAGCACATAAAGACAAGCTATAGAGCAGAACCAGAAGAGCAGAGGGGATCGATTAGCTTTGTCAGTTCTAGTTCAAATTCTCTGTTTGATATTGTAACATCAGTTCGTCAACAGCAAACAATCTGCTTTTCTCTGTTCTGGAATTTTCTCTGCTATGTCATGGAGAAATGAAAGATCACCAGTATTTAATTACAGGACTAATGGGAGCAAGGACTAATGACAAAAATTTGAAGTAAAACCAGGTAAGATCCTTTAAAGCCTAGTAAGAGGAAGGGAATGCTCGAAGTGGAACCAATGCTAACAGCACTGGAGAAACATAATTTTCTTCAGTCACTTCATATTTTAAGCTAGGAGACCTGCAGTTTTGTCACCGTCACAAGAAAATACAGTCACTATTGTTATCAAAGTCACTTTCTTTTATCTGTCTATGATTGGCACGAAGGTTGGTAACTCTGCTATCATAGAAGAATATTCTCAGTTCAAGAAGGACAGGGAGTTGCTTGAAAGAGTCCAGCGCAGGGCCACAAAGATGATTGAGGGAGTGGCAGCATCTCCCTTATGAGGACCGGCTGAGGGAGCTTGGTCTCTTTAGCTTGGAGAAGATGAAACTGAGGGGTGACCTCATTCATGTTTATAAATTTGTAAAAGGACAGTGTAAGGCAGACAGAGCCAGGCTCTTCTCAGTGATGTCCAATGATAAGACAAGATGCAATGGGTACAAGCCGAAGCATAGGAGGTTCCATGTTAACATAAGGAAAAACTTGTTTACTGTGAGGGTGACAAGAGCACTGGAACAGGCTGCCCAGAGAGGCTGTGGAGTCTCCTTCCCTGGAGACATTCAAAACCCACCTGGACACGTTCCCGTGCAACCTAGTCTAGGTGATCCATCCTGCTCTGGCAGGGGGGTTGAACTGGACGATCTTTTGAGGTCCCTTCCAACTCCTAATATTCTGTGATTCTGTAATTCTGTGATTCTCCCTATGATCCGTACCGTTAAGATAGCTAAGATAGCTCAGAATAGCATAGAAGCTATACAAGTCAATTATCTGCCAAAATATATCTTTCTGTAAATGAGTCTTTGTTTTTAGCTATCACAATGTGAACACATGTCCACATTGGACTGTTTTGCTCCACAAGTAACAGACACTGTTCAAATTTGTTAAAAAAGAGCAGTAAGTAAAATCTTCTTGGAAACTAAGACTTTCAAGTTCCTTCCCAGGAGAGAAAATGTGAGAACTGAAGTTGTATGACACTGCCTTAGTAACAGAAAACTTCACATCTTTTTTTCTCAAATTAATTAGCCGTGTTATCCTAATAGCATCAATATTTCAATTCTGTTGTCCACAGTCCTCAACAGCATGATAGATATCCTTTACATATCTAGTTGAAAATTTACATTTTCAGATGCTTACCACTGCAATGTCTGAAAAAAAGAAGTCCTACTTCATGGAATATATTTACTGTTCTACTGTATACCATCAGGACTGTAACATGTGTCCCCTCAGAGTGGGAACACTTAGATTTCAAGATTTTTTTCAACCGTTTTTTTTAATCAGAAAGTAAACTTTGATTTCTGTGCAAAATTTAATGTGCTACAAATCATACCAGACCTCACAAAACTTTAACACTGGGTGAGAAGGAATAAACATTAAATATTCCGATGACCCTTTTTCAAACTTTAATGTATTGATCAGAGTTCAAGTGGATTAACCATGTGCCAATTTAGAGACTCTCTAAAGAAGCCTGATGCACTCAGATCCCCAAAGTTAGATGAAGTTCATGTAAGGTTGTTTGAAGACTATCCCAATCAGAATAAATCACAGTGATCAAAGAAAGTCCTTGACTATACAAAAGATAATTATGCCTATTTTCAAGAAAGAAAAGGAAGCTCCAGATCAGCCTCACTTCAGTCCCTGGAAAGATGACAGCACATACCTACTGGCAAGAGACTTTTTCAGGTGGTCTCTCACAAAACCTCAGAAGTTAGTTCCTGACTGTCAAGGGACGCTGACAGGGAGACTACACTATTGAACTACTACCCGAGAAGAGATTTGTAGGGAGACAATGTTTGCAAACCCTCTTAGCACAATGGAACACAACATCCAGTTCTGTTTAGCATAGATACAACTCAGAAATATATGGATTTTACTGCAGCTAAAAAAAAATATCACAGCTGAAAATCAAACAAGTATGTGGAAATATGTTAGAAGTCTGGAAACACAAAAATACTGAACAACATGAAAAATGAAAGATATTAGCAAAAATAATGACTATAAGAACTTTGGCAGTGCAAGTGTTGAAAGAGAGAACACATTTTGCTTTGTTGGAATTTCTTGATATCTACAAATTTCATCTCTGCGTCCAGCAAATCTTGCAGATGTCTAGATGGGCAAAATACATGTTAGGGTATTTTTTCATTTGGATTTCAATAGTGCAGAATATGTTTCTACTTCTGTCATTCACAGCAGATTGTCAACTGTTCAAGCTGGGAGAAAGAGCAGTGGCATAATGAAAACCTGAAAATAAATTCACTTATCTCAGTTTCTTCCCTCTACTTCTTTTGTGAGTATACATAGAAAAAGAATGTGTACATATTGTTGAGAAAGAAGCATACTGATCTGTGCCAGTGAATGATATGCTGAGATCACTGCTTGAATAAAGATAGCAAGGAATGAAAAATGCATTTGCACTTCACACTAGCATGTCCAGTATTACAACTTTCCTCCTTTCACAATGTAATTTTCAGTTTTAATCCTATCTTCTCCTCTGATGAATGCTGAAAATATGAGGTAAATGCTGCTGTTTGGAAGACAAAATAATAATTAAACAGGCAATAACAAAATGATGTCAAACAAAAGATGTGGTCATGAAAGGCTTAGCTTTAGTTTGTGAAAAGGATGAGAAAAATCCCCAGAAAAAATAAGTGAAAGAAATTTAATTCTTTCTATAGTTGCTACTGCTGAACAGTCCTAACCACTGAAGCAAGTTAAGCAGAGTGCTACAAGGAGACTACCTCATTACTTCCAGATGAACTGAGCGTTATTCAGGCAACAATTTTTAATGTGAACTTTACAGTGAGGTGCGCTGGAAGTGCCCAACTTCTCTTCATAGGAGCCCAGCATGACTGGCTTAGTTGGACATATACATCTATACTGTAGCCCATTTAAAATTAAGTTACCAACTGTCTACTGATATCAGTAGAAACTTGGAACTGTTGAAGTTCATTTCAAGTCAGTGGTAGTTTTGGTTTTCAGCATGTCCTCTTTTCAGAACTTTAATTTCTAAGTGAATTTTAAAAGTCACTCTTTCTCCAGTAACCACAGATAAACATGAAATCTCTTCACAAATACTTTCATCCCGATTTGTCTGCTGGCAGAAAACAATCACTTAGTACACACTCTTTATGATTTATGAAATACACTTGGTTTCTTCTTTTCTGTTAAAGCAATTTACTACTAATTATGCCTTAAAAGAAATAAAGTACACTTCCACTATCAAGTATTAAGAAATCACTAGAAACTGGAGAAACTGTAATTAAAGATCACTATTAAAAATGAAAACAGGCATATAAGTGTAGAAAATGGCATGACTTTCAGTAAGATGTGACCTACTTGTTTCTTCATTTTATTTCCTAAGATCAGTAACAAGAGTGTGTATGTGTATGTTCTGTCCTCCCCTCAGTTTCATTACTGCTGTATTTCCAAGTTAATTACTAATCCTGTTCTCTCCCTTCTTCCTCTTCCTCACCACAAATACCAAGCACAAGACACTTGTGGTGCTATCACAGTATTATAGAAAGCTCACACCCTTCCATCCACGCAAAGCTGTCTTCCTTCTTGGCTTGTCTTTCCAGACAGGGCATGACTGCTAGGAAGCACCTCATCTCCTTAATGAATCTGGACTTTGAACAGGAGTTGTATGGAACAGATTTCTCTTCTTTCAGTCTCTTTGTGAGACCCTTCATTCAAATTATTTGTATGGATACATATTTTAAAGTCTGTAATTATAGATTTTATAAAAATATTCCTTACTAGAACATCTGTTGAGTATCAGGAAGATGCTTAATTATGAAGTTGTTTAAAATGCAGAAGATTGGGTAAGTACATAATTCAGGAGTTACCATTCCCAACACAGCAGTGAAAAAATGACTCTCAATTCCATTAAGTAATCAAGGATTGATTAAATATGGCTAGTATAATGCTTGGCCCGTGAAGAGTATTGTTACAGAATTGTATGAGCCATTCCTATGTTTGGGTCATAGGATTTGGTTCTAGTAAGAACTGTGAGTTTGGCTGGGAAGCACTATGAACACAAACATTTTATAATTTAAAATCTTTGTATTTATTCCTAACAACTGTAATAAATGCTAGCTGATGCCTGCTGCAGGTCCCAAATATATTTTTAATACTTGTTCCTGAATAACAGATTCACAAGAGAATAAATAATATCTTTGCCTTTGAACAGCTAATTTTGAAGTAAAATTGGAAATCAGATAGGATATTTAACACTGGATAAACTTGTTTGAATAATGTAACAGTTCAGAGAAAACTCTTAATTCCCTTTCAGAAAGAACAGTAAACCAAAGCAGATTCTTGTAAAGTACACTTAAAGGATGGAAAAAAAACAACAGGGTATTGGGCTTTTTCTTTTAAAAAAACATTTGAAAGACCACAGGAAAATATTCTTCTACAGTGCAAACCCAATTCTTGTACATCTGGTTCTGTCTCCTAGAATCATCATCATAATAATGGATCTCTCAAAGTTTCATTGCTGATTTTTCAAAAACTTGCACCATCTTATTCTGGAAACATAGTGAATAATTTGCAATGTCATTGACTTTTCTGTTATACAAGATAATCTCATTCCGATTGACTATTATTTAGCATTATTTTGATAGCAAGAAATAGCTAGTTAATAGTAAGTAGAAACTTACTATACTGAGTATATATTAAAAAAAAGGAAAAATTCTCTCTGAAGGAGAATGGGAAAAAAAGGCTTTTTTTCTTTCATCCAGAAGAAAAATACAGTCAGCCTTGAGTGTTAATAGATTATTCCTCCTTGACCCCAAGTCTGGCAATCAATTGACCCAGATCCTGGGAGCAAAACACAACAGCAAGGAATCGAAGGGTGTCTGATGAGCAGAGGCTGCTTTGCCCGTGGCAGCTGACAAAGCTACTCTCCCTGCTGTCCCTCCTACCTTCCACATACAGATGCCTGACCTGTCTGTCAATCAGCTTTTAAACTGTTGCAATTAAAGGCAAAGCATTTTGCAGCTTACCAAAACTAGGGATGGTTTATCTTAAATTGCTGTGTTGTAATTGATGCTCCTATATCTGCACATGGTGGATAGGGCAGACAGCAAGGGTTGCAATTGTCAACATCTCAGATACAGACATTCCCCCTTGTGTGTCAGATGTTACAAAGTGGAGCCTTCACACCACTTTCAAATTAAGAGGAAGGAAGGTCAAAACTAAATAAAATACGTAGCCAGGAAGTGGAAAAAATACTTCCTGCTCTTTAGAGTATGACTAGTATGACATAGTATGACTATGAAGTTCTGGAACTTAAGATTTTACTTTAATCGTTATCTTAATAGGCCTGCAAGTGCTGTAAGAATAAAAGTAATACAGATTCTCTTATTTTAAAGGAAAGAAATGGCTAGAATAATCCACAGAAGCTGCTTTTAGGAGAAATGCTTTTTTCTCTTTTGTCAGATTTTGGTTTTTTTCCCCTCTTTTGAAGCATCACAGCGTTTACAGAGAATATAGCAAAGTGAAAGTTCAGTGCTGTAGGGCTAAGGCTGTGGATCCTCAACAAGAAAAAGAAGTCCCCAGAATATCTAGCCTCTGCAACAACAGTGGAAGACACAGAATTCCTCAAAGAAGACAAGTTTACCTTCAGTTCCCAGAAACTTCATACTGTTCTTAGAGGCACTAATGAAGAAATCTCCTCCTCCCACCTTTCCCAAATTGCTCTGGTATTAATTACCTTCATCAATAGGGCACTGTGACCTTGTTCCAGTTTGCAGTTTCCTAATTTCAGTTTATATCCCTTGGATGAAAAGCCTGCTTTCTTGTACTCTGCGATATAATTCCCTTGTGTAAGTAACTGCAAGAAGTTAATACTCACTCCTTTGTTAACGAGCAAAACTAACTGAGCTGCATAAGCCTTGATTATAAGACTTGTTTTCCAGTGCCTGCATTATTTTTGAATGTGAAATGTCCATGAATTTGCACGAATAAAGTTGGTCTACTTGTTCTGGCAGCAGTTTTACCAATGCTGTACTCAGTGGGAAGATCATTTCTCAGCTTCTGCTTGTATTAAGAGACATGATATTTTATTACAGCCATTTAATCAGGCAATTAAATTCTTCCAAGTATTACATTATTCAGAGTGTCTGCTTCACCAGTATGTGCATCATCCACAGACTCTGGAAACACAGAAACTCATTGTCTCATCTACTGAACTTGGATTGAAGAGGCACTCCTTAAGAGCTGGGACTAGCCCATTTTACAGCTCCATTAACAACTTTAATAAAACTGTCAGCAAGCTGTTTTCGTAATTCATCCAACCTTGTATCTTAGCATTATTAATTGTGATTTAACGGGACATCTTGTTCAGTATCTCAGACAAATTCACTCATTTCACCCCCTGTTGGCTTTATGAAGCAAACTTGCAACTTTGGGTTTATTTGATAACCCTTACTTTAGTGACTGCTTTCATCTGCCTTTTCAATAACCACAGCTGAATTATGTGACAGAGCAACCTTGTAAAACAAGTATGAGTATTTGTAAGTATCTGTGGTTTTAAATGTGCATTTTTGTCAATTTCAGCTTGACAATTTTGGTTATTTGTGTATGGAAGAAAGGTGTTTGTTTTTACTGAGAGAAAAGACAGGAAGGAAATTTGTTGGAGGCAAAATGAAGTGAAAGACAATTACATCAAGTACCCTAGCAAGATCACCAAGCAACTTATCAATAAGAAAGAAGCAGTTTCGCAGAGCAAACAGAAAACCTGTACAGATGGGTCACAATGTGAAAGTAACTGAGTAACTGTAAGAACTTAATGTTTTCTCTGCTGAATTACTTCATGGAATTAGTTGTAGACTCTGCAAGAAAGAAGTCTCTGTTACCCAGCGATATTTTCAACAGATCATGGTTTATACCAAATAAAGTTCCATTCTAATTCTTATTCTGATAGTCCCCAAGTGCTTTCTAGGAGATGGGAGTCACCTCTATACAACTATGACTGTTATAACATAATCCCCTAGTGCCAAAACTGTGTTCGGGCCAATGGGCACCTTTTCTGAAGCACCCGTTACCCCTATTATATTAATGGCTTTTCTCAAGAGTCTGATCCCAAGCTCATCTGCTTGCTGCTTATTTAACATACTAATTTGTGCTCCTGTGTCAATTAAAAACTCTAAATTTATCCTCTTTGGACCAACAGGAATATGTATGTAGGGTTCCTTAGTAGCGGACCATTGATAAGAATTTACCAAGCGGATTGGGTGGCCCAGTCCCCAAACCGCGGCTTCTACTTTTTTGGTCCATTTAACACCCCTTGCAGAGACACAAAAGGGTTAAGGTTTTCCCTCCCGTATCCCGGGGGAGGGGGGCAGCTGCCGGTGTCTCCTTTGTATTCCCGGTTTTACCCTCCAGCAATTCCACCAGCCGCCTTATGGGCTCGGTGCCCTGCCCAAGTAACAACATTGGAGGCACACCCAGTGATAACGCTTTTCGCCAGAGGCTGTTCCTCTGTGGTTCCAAGGCTTTACCGGGTCTCCTTTTCTCGGGCTCGGTTTGCCGAGGGGAGGGGGACGCTTGTCAGGAGGGTTTTGGCTGGTTTGCCGGATCCGCCTGGCTCTGTCGGTGCCGCTGCCCGGATGGGTCCCCACCATTTCACACCCGTGTGCAACGCTATCG
>NW_010165712.1:0-306 GCF_000695765.1 Mesitornis unicolor | reverse complement strand
TAACTCGTCAACATCGCTTTCAGTCGAATCTCCCCACAGGTCCCTGTCCCAGTCCTCGGGGTCTGCACTCGCGGCTGACTTTCGGATTGGAACGATGAGGACGGGGGCCTTTCTCGCCCGTTTTAGCAAAGATTCAACCTTTTGTTCTAAAAGGCATGTCTGCGCTCTTTCTCTTTTCAATTCCCCTTTTAGACAATCTATCTCTGATTGCTTATTTAAATTGTCCTTAGTTTGCAATCGCTCTCGAATTAAGCAACCGCCTAGGACTGCACGCAAAACAATCAGACAGGCGCCCAGGACGGCGCA
>NW_010165711.1:2560-16970 GCF_000695765.1 Mesitornis unicolor | reverse complement strand
CTTCCCCTCTACTCTGCCCTGGTGAGACAGATTTGTCCAGGGTTAAGAAGGCAACCTCTAATTCAAATATTTTTTTTTCTTTAAATAAATTTCAATTTATTCCTTTCATGTAGGATTAATAAAATTACTTTGCTCAGTAGAGAAGAGATCTCTCAAAATTGAAAAACTTTTTAGTTTTGGTTTGGGCCACAAAAAGGGAAATAATTATGGAAAACCAGGACAGTGTTTAGACTGAGCTGTTGTATGTTATTTAAACATGAAACCCACCATTCACTCACAGGACGCTGGCAGATGTCCACTTTCATACTAATAACTTCAGTGGAAAAAACTGCTTTTAAATTCCTATCAGAGACCATAATATGCTCAGTTAAACTAAAACAGTGCCCTTATTAGGAATGTCTCAGGCAACACCTTCAATCCATTCCAAGATGGAACACTTGTTTTCAGAAAGGGCTTCAATAATACTGCTTGCTACAAAGCCATCAATCATTTTGTCTTGTCAATACCTGCAGCCAGAGACATTCTGTAAAGCAAACACAGTGGTAGAGGCACTTGTTGCTAACAACCATGAGCAAGTTGTTTGTCTGTCTGTTTAAAAAAGATTTGCCTAATCACTTGCATATATACTGTACTGACTTACTACTGCTTAGTTCATTAATCTCAAGCAGCTCTGCATTTCCCCATGCCTCATATATACAGAATCTATTCCATTTGGCTACACTAATTAAGATAATTACTTTCAAAGTAACAAAGGAACAGCGATAAGCACGATGTAATAGGACGGATTCACATCCAGCAGATGACAAATTTACTCTAAAATGGAAGTGCACAATTAGTAACTGTTTTACCAAGATACACAAAACATACTGAATTCTACACTGAGAAGCAGAGAGGAGTTAACACACACTACTACTATACAAGATTATAACGGATCCTAAATACAAATGCGTAAAAAATCCTTTCAAGTCAAGGCCTAAGAGCATGATGCTGCTTAATGGTTCTGTGATTTCAGGACATACTACAGAGCTTCTCAAAAGGTCTGAAACAATATTTATAAGCTTATAGGATAGGCAAACAATCTCATATCTAGATTATATAACGGTCAAATCAGGATACTTACAGGCAAAACGGATTTCATTCTATAGCAGCTCACACTTCTGCTAGCGTTAGATACAAAAGGGCAATTCTGATTGTTCTCCTGGAAATTTCACAACCAGCATTCTCACATGCCATTTAACAGCTAACTGGTTAAGCCAAATGAAAGAAAGATTTAGAAAGTTTTTTGGAATTTGGAAATTATTTTAACCTGCATAACACCAGAAAAAACATTCAGAAGTCTACTATGTGGAATTCATCTTGTCCTACTTAATCATTAGAATGTCTTCTTTATTTTTTCCCCAATGTGTATTTTATCACCTCCTAAAGCAGCCATAAAACTATGGAAGTTTAACATGAATGAAGACATGGCCAAAAGCTGGCAAACTAAGAGTTCTGTAGTTTTTCAGGTCTTTTCCATTACTTACTGCTTACCTGTAATAACAAGAGGTACTACACTCAAACAGAAAGGTACTTTGACATGACTGTAATCTTTACCATGCTATTCAGAAGTGTTAATCACATTTGAAGACAAAGAAACACAAGCATTAAACATTACTAAAGAATCAACTTCAGCAATGACTCTTCAGCTCTCTACCAAAATATGAGTAACACCAATCAAGATTTGCTTACATTGCCAGCTTTACCACTGTATTTTCACGACATTTTAGTCCCAGACAAACCGTTTCACAATGTGAACGATGTATTATGCAAAACGTACACAGCTGTCTTCAAACTGATGGTCCAAACACACATATTCTGCAGCTCTAACTCGGTATATATACACCCCTTCCAGAGGTATAAATTACTACCTCCACAAGTGAGGAGGTGACCATGTCCAACACATGTAGCCTACGTCTGCAAAGTAACACACATTAAGTTGTTAGGCTTTCTAACCTTAGTTGTTTACTTTTTATTTAAGCTGACTAGGAACAGATACTCTACCACTGTAGCCTCTTAGCATCAAGGGCAATAACTTGTCTCTCCAAGCAGCAAATTCTTATAATACTCAAATTAACTATCAAGAACACATCTGTCTGTACCTTGAATTATATCACTTCTGTCTGCAGGAAGAAATGCCACTTGAAAAATGGAGAATTTGATAGCTCTTAATCTTTATGTTTACATGACAAAGATTTTCAACACTGTCAATATGTGAGATGGGGTCAGTAACTGCTGACAGTTGCTCTCAGGATCTAGCATTCAGAAGGGTGCAAAAAAACCACAGAATCACAGACCGTTCAGGATTGGAAGGGACCTCCAAAGCTCATCCAGTCCAATCCCCCTGCTGGAGCAGGAACACCCAGATGAGGTTACAACCCATGAAGATTTTTTCCTGTTTGCTTTTAGATATGTCTTCAAATACAAAAGACTGAAAAAACCTTTTCTTGTCAGCTAAAGACTGTTACAGGAAAAATGAAATGATCTCCAACTAAAGGAGAGGTTCCTAAACCAACATGGATCAAGTTCAATGGGTACCAGTGACACTGCAAGAGTAAGAAACCAGAATAAGGACTTTTCTAGATCAAGAAAACAGAAGGAATATTGCCTAAACACAGAACGGGCCTTTCTCTGGTGACTTTACCAAAAATAAATTGGGCAACTGTACAACATTTTCATAGGCAGTGGTGCACATTTCCCTAACATCAGCAAGTCCTCAGCGAGTATAGCTGCTGAATATACCGCATGTCTTTTTATGCTGTTATCTGAATAGAACTCACACAGACAATATCTGAGAATTTATGTAAAAGACTGATTGAAATGTTAAACTTACAGCTGTGGTAAATTGGGTCTAACAAAGGGATCGTTTTCTGCCCCATTCACAGCTTTATTTTTCCTCTGCTTGGGTTCAGAATTGGCAGATGGTGCCTGAGAATTATTTGTAGTTGGAGGCTTTCGCTTGGCCAGGAGCTTTCTTTGCCTTTCAATGTCTTCCCTTTGTTGATTCACCCATTCTTGCTGCCTGTAAACCCCAAAAAAAGCTTTATTAAAGTTTCATCACTTTGCATTTTTAAAGGACTCTCTTTTCAACTGATAAAGCATTAAGAATTTTTTTTTGTTAGAAAACTTACTGTACATGTGAAAATGTTTCCTAGGAAAAAGAACACCAATGTTCTTCATGAGGTGGAAAAATTCTGCTAAAGTTTTGGCACAATTAACTTTGGAAATACACGGTGGGTTTTTTGTTTAGTTTTGGGGTTATTTTGTTTTTGAAAGTGTTACACGTTATTTCTGCACTAGAAAAAGACAAAAAAATATCTGAGCTGGTGGACAGCTTCTTTTATACCATCAAAAGAAATAAAACAGTCAGTAGAGTACTTGGTTTTTATAGGCCAAATACTCAATTTGATCTGACTGTTCCCAAATAAATAATCAGTTTGGTTGTATGGCAAACAATTACAGCTGTTATGCAAACCACATAGACAAATTGTTTTAAATACCAGCTTAAGAAAACCAATGACTCAGGCAATCATATAATGCTAAGACCACATATTGCCCTTCAAAAACTAAAATCTTGGTGAATTACTTCTTTTTAATATATCCCCCTCTCCCTCCAAAGACTCAATCAGACTCGGTTACCCAAGAGTGCCTTTGAGGCATTGCATAATTATTTTACCACAAGCTCTGATGGTCTCCCAGATCCCTTTTCCTTGGCCCCGTCTCTGCTGAAATATCTGCTGCAGCAGCACTTTCCCAAGTAGCCGCTTTATCTCATCCACTTGCACTAGACCCTGTCTGAGGCTGACAGATCTGTCACTCTTCCTTCACGGCACTGAGGAGCTGGATGCCTGAAAAAGCTGCTACAGTGATGGATGCGAAGGCAGCACCTGTGTGACCAACGAGAACTTCACAGACCTCATCTGGCTCAACGACCACCAGTGATCACAGCATGGTTAGCTGCTTGAAGAATCACTGATTTAGTTTTACAGCTTCTTTTCCCAGCTGAGCTGAATAATTACATACTGCTCATTTAGTATATTCATGCTTTTCTAAGGACAGTTAAAATCAAGTGAAATCAAACTTGTCTTTCAAAGACAACCAGCCATAGCATTAAGGGAGTTCTGTACTGTATTCTCAGTCTTCAAAAGGCAAAGCAAAATACAACATATGAAAAGCCACTGCAATCCTAGAACCTTAGTAATAAAAAAATCCACTAGAGGGAACTAAGAATTGGTGAGAATTTTAGGAACATAGCATTGACTAACTTCACAAGATTTTGAAATGCAAAGCCATCTGTCCACTGTTCAGTAAATGAAGCACCATGACGAACTGTTGTAAAATGCCCCAGGCGTAATCTGTCTTGCATGCTCTTCTCTCTGCTTGCCAGCTTTTCCTGCGTGCTCTAAGAAAGCAAAAAAAATTAATTCATATTTAGTAACAATAAAGCGCTCAAGAAGTCAGTAAAACACTCAGGATTTTCCCTCCAATAAGAAGAGATAAAAGGAGAGTAGATGAAAATAGCTTTTATAACTTGACTCCATTTACTCTAATTTCTCCAGAACTCAAACATCTGCAGTTGTCAGAATTGGTACTCGTCGTCGTTTAACACCAGCCAGCAACTAAGCACCACACAGCCGCTCACTCACACTTCCCTCCCGCCGAGTGGGATGGGGAAAGAATCAGAGGGAGAAAAGAGTAAGAAAACTCATGGGTTGAGATAAGAACAGTTTCATAATTGAAATAAAATAAAATTAAAATAATAATAACAATAATAATAAAAAACATCTTACAGCTAATTAAGACAACAACAAAAAAAGAAAAACAAAACCAAGAAAAACAAGTGATGCAACTGCCAGTGATCAGATCACCCAGCCAGTGAACCCCCCAGCCAATTCCCCAGAGCTTATATATCGAGCATTAAGTCTCATGGCATGAAATAAATCTTTGGCCAGTTTGTATCGGCTGTCCTGGCTGTTTCTCCTCCCAGCTTCTTGTAGAGAAGCAACTGAGAAGACAGGGGCGGTATGAGATACTGAAGAAGTCCTTGGCTTCATGTAAATATTGCTTAGCAACAGCTAAAACATAGGAGTGTTATCACATTATTCTCAGCACAAATCCAAATCACAGCCTCATACCAGCTACTATGAAGAAAATGAATTCTGTCCCAGCTAAAATCAGAACAGGAGTAATGACAACTCGCACAAAAAAACCCCCCTGAGTTTTATTCAGTTTTCCTATAAACTTCACCACTCTTCATAGTTTTATTTGTAAATACAGCAGAACTGATTATCAGCATCATAAAAGCGTATAATTAATATTATGTCTGTACATGTCTATGATATTAAATGAGCTTAAGACATCAGAAAGAGTGCCCTTACTGTACTTAGCCTGGAAATGCCCTTGACAGAGCATTTATGTTACTACTTGTACCAAACTGTCTGAGCTCAGGAATCTCTACGTGGGAATGCGCTGTAGACAGACCTAACTGCAATCAGATATTCACCTGCAGTAACAGAAGCAGGTGCCCTTCTCAGAACCACTGCTACCACAGGCACCCTTGGGATGTGATAAATAACTGAGTCTGCCCAGTCTGCTTCAGCACAGGAAGAAAGACCGCTGTGAACACCGCTGATGGACAGAAACTTATTCAGCTGTTACAAATACTTACTTCTTAAGAAATGCCTATGGTCTAAAATCTCACACATGCAAATTAACAAAAGGTGAGAAGCTGGCAGAATTGGGGATCTCTGTGCAAACAGATTTCTAGACCAAAGAGGCAGCTTGCATGGCCTGTCATGAAAAATGGCCTATGTGATATTCTCAGTCTGAAGATGCCCACCTAGCATAATGTGAACAGATCTGATGCATCTTTTCCCCGCATTCCCCTCATGCTGGAGCTGAAAAGGATTGCAACCATTTCTTGGCGTGCTAGTGAGAAAACTCTGGGATCGGTTTGTGCCCTTGTATCTGACAGCAGCATCTAGTGGCTGGTGGTAGGAAAAGAGACTTGGATGTTTACCTTAAACTTTTTTGTATCCTAATGTGTAATAAGCTGATTTTCTATTCACTTTTTGTAAGATATTTTTTTTTTAATACGGCTACTTTAAAGAAGAGAGAGAGAAACAAAGTATCCCTGTCCTTTAAGATACTGCTGCTTAAATATAATTGGTATTAAATTGGAAATAAATACTTCTTACACAGTAGTATAAGAGTAAACGGTCACCTTCATTTCCTTGTTTCCAGTAGTTCTGAGCTAAGACAGCATCTTATAATTTTACATCAAAAATTATCTCAGCCACTTCAGTGTCTCACAAAGATTTGATCCATCTTCTCTCCACAATAGAGTACCATATTCTTATTCTTAAAGTTTGTCCAGGAAATTTTCCACACACTAATTCCTTAGCTTCTACGCTTTGCTATATGTGAATGGTGGGAAAATCCCCGTTCAATTAAAAAGGCGTATTTTCCATGACCTGAAAAACCCTCAGTATTTTTATTTTGCCGATTCAGGGTTATAAAAACACTTACTGCCAAATAGAGACCATGCATACGATGTTTCAGTCTCAGAGACTAAGGTGAAAAAGTTAAAGTGAAAATGAAGGAATTACAACAGAGTTCTACACAACCTCCCAGTTCTTATCACAAAGATTTTAAAAGCAGTAAACTTACCTTTTCAATTAGAAGCTTCTTGCTCATTGAAATACATTTGTTTAACCTTTCTTTATATTTTTCAAGTAGCTTTTGTTGTTCATCTATTTGTCTTCTAAGATCACAGTTAGCCTAATAAATATACACAAAATAAGAGACGATAGATTGAAACGGATTTTTTAATCAGCTGTCAACCAAAGGTATCTACCTTCACATGACTAAAGTAAGAAACATGCATAAACATCTATATATCTATACATGTATTTTTTATATATATATATGTACACCCACATATATATACACACAAGAATCTCCTTTCACAGACCTATCTCAATCTGTACAAGGATGCCTTGCTTCCTTTTCTATTTCATCATTCTGTATTGCAGAGCATTCAGCACAGAAAAATACATAAAAGCATTTGACCAATCACTTTTCCAGTCCTCCAGTGTTAAGCCGGAGGTTTAACTTTTAGCTCTGGATCCTTTATAACTGAATGCTGAAGTCATAAGAAATCCTAACATTTTTAACTTAAAAGGAACAAAAAAAAATCACAATGATAAAAGTTTCAAATACCCGAGTAGGAAGTTTAACAAGTTCCCTACATTCCAATTATATTTAACTTATTACCTTAGAAAAAAAGAGAAACGTTATTTTGTTCAAACCTAAATTATTATTTTAAAAATCTTAAAAAACCTTTGAAGAAGGGTTAGGTTTGTCCATCTCACACTGCTGAACACGTGCTAAAGGAGTCTACGTGTACAATTTTATAATGTATGATTGCATGGGTTAGTATGAACTTGTCCACAGAAAAACACTGAACAATGGCTTGTGAATTCAGTCGGGGGGGTTTTTTCATTTCTTCTTTATATCGTCTTTCCAACACTTTTTTCAAGAGCACAAACATGTTTTTTTTTTTCCTGAAAACAGGTCTTAAGAGTACAGTATAGAAAAGGTTTCTCATTAAAAGTAGTTTTCTAGCATCTGTAACGATTTCTGTCACAATCCCCTCCATTCTGGAACTGCCAACAGTTGTCTCACTGGTGAACTGCTATTCAGTTAGAACAATATAAAAACACCTGTTACATGAAACTGTATTTTGAACTTAAGTAATCAATCAGTTGTGTGCAAAACAGCATCAGCTTTCTTTGTACTTTCAGAACGTCTATAAACATATTTAACCATTAACAAGCCACAGCACAGAAGCAGAAACAAATAAACCCTATGCATTTCATTTTACAGACTCCTCAGATTTTCAGGGGGGGAACGTAAAAAAATTAAAAACTTATTTCACATTTTAACGTACAAAAATTAAAAACTTATTTCACCTTTTAATTTAGGAAACTTCCAAGGTAATTTTTAAAAACGAGGAATATTCAAACATTTAAAATATTTGCCTCAGATTCATTGCTGTTGAGTTAATATCTTACACTTACCCTGAGTAAGTCATCTATACGACCTTCCTTCTTTTCCAAGTCTTGATTTTTATTACTTTCGAGTGCAGCTAATTTCAGCATTGTGAGATCAGTCTAAAAAGAACATTTTGAAATATTTACCCTTTCCTTTAACAATTACAGCACTATTTTTCTCACGTTTGTTATATAGATAAATAAATTACTTTAAAACATTCAACAAGCCCAGCACATCTCATTTTCATGTGTTTTGAAAGTGATATGGAAGGTTCTTATTCAAAACTGCTTTTCACTTCATGAAGGTGACTGAACAGTTAGGACAAACTATTGAACTGCTAAAAGATTTCATTACTAACTGAAAAGTTACTGCTTACAAAAAAGCATACAAAACAGGGCAAGAATGTAAATATCAGCTGTTTATATTCTCTGTATTGGTGCAACAGGTGAAGTAGCCTTGTTCTGACTGACTTGTGAAAGATGGAACACAACAGGCCAGAAACGGCAGAGAGGAGAAAACAGTTGCTTTTGGCTTTTAAAAATCATGGCAGAACTGTATCTTGATCACTTTGATTACCATCTTATCTTTCTTCTTCAATGTCATGTTTTAAATGCAGTATGACAACAGCAGCTGTCACTTCAAATATTGCCTGAAAGAGCAGCCTCTGCTTCTAAGATCACACAACAGCTAAAATCTTGAGCAAAAGCCTACCAACGCCACGGCCATCTAACTGCTCATGAAGTGCAGCGCTGGAAGCAGAGCAAATGCAGAACACAAATCTAATCAGAGAGATTTAAATTACGAGCTGCTGAACTTAACAGAAAAATACCTCAGCAGATTGTAAAAAGAAAAGCTTTGGAAACTGAAAGTTTAGAAGAAGTTGGAAGACAAAAAAATAAACATATCTATCAGCTTTTTCTACAGTCTGAAGCGACTTTGGATAGCTCTACTCAAAAATAGTTACCTGAGTAATTTTGAAAGATAACTGCTTTGGCTGTGTGATAGGGTGGTCCCCGAAAGCTAACGAAGTAGGAGAAGGACTATTCTGTCGAACCTGGAATGCACGAAAACAAGGGATTTTAGATACCACTGCAACAGTCAATTATGGACACAGTCTTGTTTACACCTCTCAGCACGAAAATCATACAGAACAGAAAAATATTCTTCTTTGTTACAGAAGATACTACTTGGAGCACTGCTTTGAGAGCCAGCACTATGCTGTTACATACCACTTGCAGTTTTGAAAGGACGGAATAAATTCTCTCAGAAAACTAAGGCTGTCACTTTTGGGAAACAGACTGAAAGATTTAAAGACAAGACAAGACTGATTTCACCTTACGGCAGTCTTACACAGACCTAGTTTTCTGACTTTAAGTTTTCACAACTCAGAAATAAAGCAATGAGTTATTTTTGGAGTGGTTATTTCCCATGGGATAACCAGAAAGGGGAAGCCAGTGCTGATCAGAACACAAATCCCATTAATGAAACTTCCCCAAACCCACCAGTTCGTGTGAATGAGACCATTTGTGAGCCAAATTCCACAATCTGTACTACACTCCATACATTACTGTATCATACTCCATATACATACACTACTGTATTATACTCCATACACATCATATACATACATTACTGCATTATACTCCATACATTACATAGCAAGAGTAAGAGGATGCCTGAAAAACTAACAGCTGAGGTCCACCAGCAGAGAAAACAAATCCTTCCTGTAACTGGCAGAATCTGTTTGGCCATTTAGAGCCACGTGGGCGTATGCTCAACACTGAAATTGGGCATAAAAGGAGGAAAAAAATTAATTTGCATGACCCACAAAGAGAATTCTAGGAGGATACAGGCAAATCAGGTGTCAATTATTTAAAAACTTTTAAAAAATTTCTCAAAACTGAG
This sequence comes from Mesitornis unicolor, assembly GCF_000695765.1. Classification (NCBI taxonomy): domain Eukaryota; kingdom Metazoa; phylum Chordata; class Aves; order Mesitornithiformes; family Mesitornithidae; genus Mesitornis; species Mesitornis unicolor. Next base: position 6,974 of record NW_010165711.1, on the reverse strand, counting down.
CTTTTAAAGTCCTGAGTTAGGGATTCAGTTTCCTCTTAAGCAACAAAAATACTCTCCTTTTTTGTGTGAGGCTTGTGAATAGATATCATTTTAGTATTTATTCAACATTTTACATAATTACTTTGTATTTAAAATTGATTTTTTAGGAAAAAAAGTCCCCAGGTTAACAGCAGATTTTAGTTTTAATATTTAACTTGGTCCCTTTCATTTTTGGCTGTTGAAAGTTTGGAGTCCTTCCCAGAACTCCTTCCTTTGAACACTGTTCCCTTGAATATGGATCCTTTTCAACTATACTACTTTTAGGCTATGAAAGTATCTCCAGCAGTGACGAAGTTCACAAACTCACAGAAGAAGGAGCGGAATGTGAATTCTGTGGAGATCGGATTGCGGGAGGTACGCCTCGCACTGGACTGGAGCCGTTTCCACCTTGGTACTGTAGAGAAGACATTGCCCCCCAGTTAGTCCATTTTCTTATCAAAACACATTATACATCTACCGAGACATTGCCCCCCAGTTAGTCCATTTTCTTAGCAAAACACATTATACATCTATCAAATGATACAGCTCACCTGTACACAGAATTTGTAAATCAGGCAGTATTACCTTTATTAGTGTAGCCATTTAAAAAAAAAAAGGTGAAAGAAACTTTATGTATTTTAGCTCAGGCTGCACCGAGAGACCACTGCATCTCTACTTTCAGGTTTAATACTCATAAACATAAAGCACGTCGTCTGCACCATCTGTGGCCCGTAGGATCTTTGCTACTGGTCCTCAGCCTGGAATTTTAGGGGAAAATCAATGAAATGGGGTCAATTGGGAGGGAGGATGAGCAGATCCATGGGTTAGGAAATTGCTTATGGAAATAAAGTGGCCAGGGAAGCAGCACTGTGTGTCCCAGGGAGAGAATCTCAGGTACCACCACCATGGAGGCAGGCGCCACAGGGAACTCGTGTTCCCCACGACTGCCTGCGCTGCCAAAGTTGTGCTTTTGCTTTCAGGAAGGCAAATCAGCAATGCCATAGGTTGTGGCTTTCCCTGTGCTGCTTTGGGGACGTCCCTGGGGTGGGACACGAGCATCTCTGGTGGCTTTACAGGTTTGGTCCATTGCTGCTAAAACACTTCTGGCAGCCTCGGTAGGTGAGGTCCAATCTCGTGGCTCGGTGCCCTTGCAGTAAAGGTTGGACTCGATGATCTTAAAGGTCTTTTCCAACCAAATGATTCTGTGATTCAAGAACTTACATAAAGTAAAAAAGGTATCTTCTCAAGAGGCCTGCCCACTACAAGCAAGAATTTTGTAACACTCAAAGAAAGTTAAAAGTACATTTTAAAGCTAAAGTAAATTTTACAAACACACAAAAACCTCACCTCAAAATAGTCGCTAATCTTGTGACCACGTCCCCCAATATTCTTTCCTGAAACAAATACATTAATACATTAGAATTGATTGAACTCTTACTTGTAGGTGTGTCTTACATTTTTACCTGTACAGTAATTATAGCAAAGTCTTACCACTTGTTAATTGGTTTTCTTTGATGTGCTAATATATGATCTCTCTACGTAGATAATTAAGGGACTGGTCACAACAAAGAGATGTGCCTATTCCATTTATTGAGAAATCCGAAAATTAAGTCACACTTCAATTCCTAAACCGGTTTAGTGAAGACTTAGCAGTAAGCCTAGACCTCTTCTAGATAACAGGAAACTCATCTCTCATCCTACAGATTAATCCTTCAGTTTTAAGTTCCTCCCCTTTTCAAGCACTATCTCAGAGTTCACCCTCTTCCCAAACACCAAATTACCCAAGTCCATTAACATTATACACTCCAGGTGAGTTATTATGCCCAGATGTTCAGCCCAAGGATTTCCCTGAGTGCCAATAACAGAGTGGGCCTGGAGGATGAAGTATTTGCATTCTTCCCAACCTGCTTATGAATCGGCCAACTGACAAGTTAACTAGGGAGACAAATAGAGCAGAAAGAGAGAGGACAATTTCTTCTGTCTTAATCAGTATTAAGACTTCAAGAGCACCAATGTGAATTAATCTTTCTTCAACGTGAGGACTTGACCCATATGTGGCACTCCAGCAATAGCACTGATGTCTCTTACCCGGTACCATAAATGCTTTCTTCTATTCAGCCCTAAGATGACTGATAAATCTTAAGACTGTTTTTGTCTCTTGCACAGGTCAGCCTACCTATTAAGAGACATCTTGAAAACAGACCACTGTTCAAAGCTTTTCTCTTTACAGAAAGACATTTTTGCAATAAATTAGGACACCATGAGCCACATGTGATTTTGGGCTTTCCAGCAAAGATTTTCAAGCTTTTCTATTGCTTCAGCCCTGAAGAATTCTTTCTAGTCAAATATGCCTATATATTAGCACTGCTGCATGACTTTGTGCCACCAAAATCCCACAAAGAAACAGAAACATTTGGCAGTCCTTTTCATGTCAAGACGTTTAATGGAAATAATTAGATAAAATAACCCAAAGACCGAGAGCAGCACACGGGTAACGCCTCCAGTAGTTATCCTCCACATACCACTGTTACCACCCTCTAGCTCACCCAGCTCTTTATCTACTCTATAATTCCAGTAGTGATTTCTGTCTTCATGCTTGATTCTCATGGATCACTTTATTAAATTAAAATTTGCTTTCACCCAGATGAGACAGCATTCTTCCTCAGCACAGAAAAACTCTATGTCATGCTACAGAACTCTGCACTAAAGACATAGATACAATTATTCTGGCACGGCCAATTATGAATAGATTTACACTGGTTTTATCTCACTTTCCAACTCTCCATGTTCTAAACCATACTTTTCTTCAACATTTATGGATCGTTTTACATATTACAAAGTCAAAATCCCAGGTATGCAATACCCAAGAGATGGATCTCTTGCTCCTTTTCTCAATACAACAGCAGTATTTGCTGTGCTTCAACTGCACTGTTACACTCCAAAATGCTGAGGCTTCCTAGGCCAGTGCCTTGAAAATACTGCAGTGCAGACTATTCAGTTTCACTGCTGCTGGCAGTAAAACAGTAATTATAAGACATTAAAATCATGTTGTCTATGTCAAAAAGTTCCTAATATTTCTATCATCTCTAACTTCAACTCTCACTGGTAGCAGGAAGGATAAGCTTCTAGAACAATGGAAATAGGAAATTTCATTCAAGTTGTTTGAACAAAGCCCGTTTCTTTTAAAAAAAGCAAGTTTCTATGAAGCAATACTTACAAAGAAATTAATGTTAATCAAACTACGTCATTCTTCTACTAATAGCGTGTTGCATCATGAAGACTTCCAGATACGGAGCCCACTGATACGTATCTGAAGTGACATTTCCTAGCCCAGTTAGAAACCAAAAAAAGCTACAGATACAGATGTTATCACGACTACTTCCTCTCCCCTTCTCATGAGCTTTTGTCTTGAGGTTAGATTTCCACCGTTGCTCCCCCAAAAGTCGCATTAAAGGGAGGAACAATGAAAGCTACGCTTTGTAAATAGTAAATCGAACATTGGTCTCATCTCCATTTCCCCACCCCTCTACACACACAACTACACTGTACAATAACTCTTAGAACAGGAAGATTAAAACTTGATTTTTAAATATACCTGAAAAACAGGCAATCGGATACTATAAACTGTAATCCCTTTTCTCCCTTACCTAGCGAAAAGAAATATAAACCACAAAGGTGCTTTGGATGAGAACAGGAGATGGAGGAGGGATACATAGTTTGTCATCCAAAACCCAACACTTCTTGTGTAAGCAAGATCTAGAATTTTCAAGGCTACCAGTCAAAACTTTGTGCATTATAATCTGACTGAATACATGCAATAACTATCTAATTCCTTTACATTTTAGTTTACCTTGGCTGCTTTCACTCTGGGTGTCTGCTTTTCTTTTTCTTCCTCTGGAAGGTTCTGACTGCTTCTTCTCCGGAGTCTACAAACAGCAAAAAGAACATGATCCAACAGCAGCTCTGTTTATTTATCTTATTGAGAAATCAATCAAAATCCTCATTCACAAAACACGATTTCACAACTCAGCGGGGATGTGATTTCAGACCACAGTTAAAGTAGATAATACGATCCTTGGTCAATCTGATCAATACAAGCTAGAAAAGGTATTTAAGAAAGCGAAAAATAATTCTTAAATAATTTCCAAAAAGGCAATTCTTGCTGTTAATTTTTAAGCAATTGTACCTTTTCTTCCATCCTAGGGTTTATGAACATCCACTTTGGTTTCACTTATGGCTACATTTTACCACGACCTTCATATTATAGCTGCGGGTGTTTAAATTTTAATACTCGGTGAAAGAAGTAAATTCTCGATGGCATTTTCTACACATTGCCACAATAGAAACACAAAGTTCTGGCGTTTCAACAGGAAATCGTAACATTATGCATTTTTGG